>NC_134839.1:115356714-115656714 GCF_965363235.1 Mytilus galloprovincialis | reverse complement strand
GGATTTTGATTACGACCATGATAATTCTCATACAGGCATTTCATTAATGATGAAAGGTTGACGGGATTGTGATAATTCTCATACAGGCATGTCATTAATGGGGAAAGGTTGACGGGAACAGGCATGCCAAATAATGAGGAAAGGTTGACGGGATTGTGATTACGACATACAGGCATGTCATTAATGAGGAAAGGTTGACGGGATTGTGATTACATACATGCATGTCATTAATGAGGAAAGGTTGACGGGATTGTGATTACATACAGGCATGTCATTAATGAGGAAAGGTTGACGGGATTGTGATTACATACAGGCATGTCATTAATGAGGAAAGGTTGGCGGGATTGTGATTACATACAGGCATGTCATTAATGAGGAAAGGTTGACGGGATTGGGATTACGACCATTGGACTATACATACTAATCCTAAAATTTTCTTTGAATATTCATGACTGAGCTAAAGTTGTAATGTGTTTAAAAGATGCGATGAACAACAAAATATTTTCCATATAAGTGAGAATACCATTTTTCCACAGATAAACAAGTCATCGATTTTCTCGATATCTTTGAAAAATATAACCTTTCGCATACTTCTTTTATCGTGTGCTAAAAAAAATCAAAGCATAATGGAAATAAAGACTATATTTTCAGGAAATGGAAAAAATAAAAGCGTTTTGAAACTTTTAAAGATAATATGTCACAAACAAGTATAATTTAAAGACGCTCTCCCAGTGACTTATACTCACTTATTGCCGGTGGTACATTGAATCCATTATAAGAGAAACACAGTTTGACCTACACTCACTTATTGCCGGTTGTACATTGAATTCATCATAAGAGAAACATAGTTTGACTTATACTCACTTATTGACGGCGGAACATTAAATCCCTTATAAGAGAAACACAGTTTGACTTATACTCACTTATCGCTGGTGGAACATTGAATCCATTATAAAAGAAACACAGTTTGACATATACTCACTTATCGCCGGTGGACCATTGAATCCATTATAAGAAAAACACAGTTTGACTTATACTCACTTATTGACGGCGGAACATTGAATCCATTATAAGAAAAACACAGTTTGACTTATACTCACTTATCGCCGGTGGAACATTGAATCCATCATAAGAGAAACACAGTTTGACTGTCACACATGGTCTGTACTGTTCATCTTTACATTTCAGTTCGGAAGAGTTTAGAGGTATTACAGACGGGAAAATTTCGACTGTATTATTCAGTTTTATAATAGGTCTGGTTCGTAAAACTGTTACAATGTCTGACTTGTAGGATCCAATCAAGAAATCTAAAGAAAATTCAATATATACTTGTACTTTAATAACAATTTGTAAAAATGTGCAAAAAGGAAACAGTTCGATATTCTAAACGATACAAAAGTAAGTAAATATAATCTGATTGCATTAAATAAATGTCTGTTTAAAGGTTTAAACAACGACTTGTCTAAAGCAGTCAAAGTCATTAAATAAATGTCTGTTTAAAGGTTTAAACAACGACTTGTCTAAAGCAGTCAAAGTCATTAAATAAATGTCTGTTTAAAGGTTTAAACAACGACTTGTCTAAAGCAGTCAAAGTCATTAAATAAATGTCTGTTTAAAGGTTTAAACAACGACTTGTCTAAAGCAGTCAAAGTCATTAAATAAATGTCTGTTTAAAGGTTTAAACAACGACTTGTCTAAAGCAGTCAAAGTCATTAAATAAATGTCTGTTTAAAGGTTTAAACAACGACTTGTCTAAAGCAGTCAAAGTCATTAAATAAATGTCTGTTTAAAGGTTTAAACAACGACTTGTCTAAAGCAGTCAAAGTCATTAAATAAATGTCTGTTTAAAGGTTTAAACAACGACTTGTCTAAAGCAGTCAAAGTCATTAAATAAATGTCTGTTTAAAGGTTTAAACAACGACTTGTCTAAAGCAGTCAAAGTCATTAAATAAATGTCTGTTTAAAGGTTTAAACAACGACTTGTCTAAAGCAGTCAAAGTCATTAAATAAATGTCTGTTTAAAGGTTTAAACAACGACTTGTCTAAAGCAGTCAAAGTCATTAAATAAATGTCTGTTTAAAGGTTTAAACAACGACTTGTCTAAAGCAGTCAAAGTCATTAAATAAATGTCTGTTTAAAGGTTTAAACAACGACTTGTCTAAAGCAGTCAAAGTCATTAAATAAATGTCTGTTTAAAGGTTTAAACAACGACTTGTCTAAAGCAGTCAAAGTCATTAAATAAATGTCTGTTTAAAGGTTTAAACAACGACTTGTCTAAAGCAGTCAAAGTCATATCATGTGGGGACCAATAAAAGTCCTTCTAAAAAGCCAGTAAGAAAAAAATATACAAACAGGTCTACACTTGATACAGACGTTATGTAATGAGGTCTGCTTGAGATAGATAACTGTCTACTCAAAGGTTTAAACAGTCAATCAGTCGTAATAAAGGTCATTCATTAGTATATGACAACTCTCTTCTTTGCTGGCCAAGGTTTAAAGTCTACTTCTTCCTATTCCTTTTGTATAGACCCTCCTGTTCTCTTTCAAGAGGTGAGTGTTGACTATAACCTTTGACGCCCTTAGCTAGAGAAGAGTATTTCCACTTAACATAGTCCTATACATATTGACAAGGATATATACCAAGGCGTTACAATTTAATCAGACCTTAAATGGACACACACGGTTGACAAGGATAAATACCTAGGCGTTACAATTTAATCAGACCTTAAATAGACACACACGGTTGACAAGGATAAATACCTAGGCGTTACAATTTAATCAGGCCTAAAATAGACACACACGGTTGACAAGGATAAATACCAAGGCGTTACAATTTAATCAGACCTTAAATAGACACTTACGGTTGACAATGACAAATGCCTAGGCGTTACAATTTAATCAGACCTAATATAGACACACACGGTTGTCACGGATAAATACCTAGGCGTTACAATTTGATAAGACCTAAAATAGACACACACGGTTGACAAGGATAAATACCTAGGCGTTACAATTTAATCAGACCTTAAATAGACACACACGGTTGACAAGGATAAATGCGTAGGCGTTACAATTTAATCACACCTAAAATAGACACACACGGTTGACAATGACAAATACCTAGGCGTTACAATTTATTCAGACCTAAAATAGACACACACGGTTGACAAGGATAAATACCTAGGCGTTACAATTTAATCAGACCTAAAATAGACACACACGGTTGACAAGGATAAATACCTAGGCGTTACAATTTAATCAGACCTTAAATAGACACACACGGTTGACAATGACAAATACCTAGGCGTTACAATTTAATCAGGCCTTAAATAGACACACACGGTTGACAAGGATAAATACCTAGGCGTTACAATTTAATAAGACCTAAAATAGACACTAACGGTTGACAAAGACAAATACCTAGGCGTTACAATTTAATCAGACCTTAAATAGACACACACGGTTGACAAGGATAAATACCTAGGCGTTACAATTTAATCAGGCCTAAAATAGACACACACGGTTGACAAGGATAAATACCTAGGCGTTACAATTTAATCAGACCTAAAATAGACACACAAAGTTGACAATGACAAATACCTAGGCGTTACAATTTAATCAGACCTAAAATAGACACACACGGTTGACAAGGATAAATACCTAGGCGTTACAATTTAATCAGACCTAAAATAGACACACACCGTTGACAAGGATAAATACCTAGGCGTTACAATTTAATCAGACCTTAAATAGACACACACGGTTGACAAGGATAAATACCTAGGCGTTACAATTTGATCAGACCTAAAATAGACACACACGGTTGACAAGGATAAATACCTAGGCGTTACAATTTAATCAGACCTAAAATAGACACAGACGGTTGACAAGGATAAATACCTAGGCGTTACAATTTAATCAGACCTTAAATAGACACACACGGTTGACAAGGATAAATACATAAGCAGTACAATTTAATCAGACCTTAAAAAGACACACACGGTTGACAAGGATAATTACCTAGGGGTTACAATTTAATCAGACCTTAAATAGACACTTACGGTTGACAATGACAAATGCCTAGGCGTTACAATTTAATCAGACCTAATATAGACACACACGGTTGTCACGGATAAATACCTAGGCGTTACAATTTGATAAGACCTAAAATAGACACACACGGTTGACAAGGATAAATACCTAGGCGTTACAATTTAATCAGACCTTAAATAGACACACACGGTTGACAAGGATAAATGCGTAGGCGTTACAATTTAATCACACCTAAAATAGACACACACGGTTGACAATGACAAATACCTAGGCGTTACAATTTATTCAGACCTAAAATAGACACACGGTTGACAAGGATAAATACCTAGGCGTTACAATTTAATCAGACCTAAAATAGACACACACGGTTGACAAGGATAAATACCTAGGCGTTACAATTTAATCAGACCTTAAATAGACACACACGGTTGACAATGACAAATACCTAGGCGTTACAATTTAATCAGATATAGGAAGATGTGGTGTGAGTGCCAATGAGACAACTCTCCATACAAATAACAATTTAAAAAGTAAACCATTATAGGTTAAAGTACGGCCTTCAACACGGAGCCTTAGCTCACACCGAACAACAAGCTATAAAGGGCCCCAAAATTACTAGTGTAAAACCATTCAAACGGGAAAACCAACGGTCTAATCTATATAAACAAAACGAGAAACGAGAAACACGTATATATTACATAAACAAACGACAACTACTGTACATCAGATTCCTGACTTAGGACAGGTGCAAACATTTGCAGCGGGATTAAACGTTTTAATGGATCCAAACCTTCTCCCTTTTTCTGAAACAATAGCATAACATCACAACAAAGAAAAACATACGATAAAATATCAATTGGCAGACTTAACTCAATCAAAAAAATAGACACACACGGTTGACAAGGATAAATACCTAGGCGTTACAATTTAATAAGACCTAAAATAGACACTAACGGTTGACAAAGACAAATACCTAGGCGTTACAATTTAATCAGACCTTAAATAGACACACACGGTTGACAAGGATAAATACCTAGGCGTTACAATTTAATCAGGCCTAAAATAGACACACACGGTTGACAAGGATAAATACCTAGGCGTTACAATTTAATCAGACCTAAAATAGACACACACGGTTGACAATGACAAATACCTAGGCGTTACAATTTAATCAGACCTAAAATAGACACACACGGTTGACAAGGATAAATACCTAGGCGTTACAATTTAATCAGACCTAAAATAGACACACACGGTTGACAAGGATAAATACCTAGGCGTTACAATTTAATCAGACCTAAAATAGACACACACGGTTGACAAGGATAAATACCTAGGCGTTACAATTTAATCAGACCTTAAATAGACACACACGGTTGACAAGGATAAATACATAAGCAGTACAATTTAATCAGACCTTAAAAAGACACACACGGTTGACAAGGATAATTACCATGGGGTTACAATTTAATCAGATCTTTAGTTTTCTATGTTGTGTCATGTGTACTATTGTTTTTCTGTTTGTCTTTTTCATTTTTAGCCATGGCGTTGTCAGTTTGTTTTAGATTTATGAGTTTGACTGTCCCTTTGGTATCTTTCGTCCCTCTTTTGCATAAGATCAGTCATACCAATCTTTAGTCAGATCATTACCAAAATATTCTGTCTGATTTATACCTTTAACACTTTATTAAGGATGTCAATAAACTAAACGAGAGGACAAGGAAGGGTAGATAGATTAGTTACTGACCGACAAAAAAAAACATTTCAAGTATAAACGACATGTGACAAAATCTTAAAAGAAGAGACCTAGCACACAGAAAACCAAATGCTGTAACAAAAACAGGCGCATTGAAACATTTCAGACATCCACAAAACAGACCCATTACCCGTTCAGACAAACACGAGACAGGCAAATCAACCGTCTAAACATTCAAAAAACAAGCAGATATACTTTTTTGACAGTTTCGAAACTAATAGATTAACCGTTCAGAAAGTCACGAAATATGCACATTAGCGTTCGTACAGTCATAAAAAAGACACATTTAAACACGCCCTTACTGTCACAAAACAGACACATGAACCATGTTAACCGCTCAGACAGTTAGAAAAACATACACTCACGCTAATAACAAGTTACATCTTACCTGAATAATTGTTTCTGTCAATGTCATAAGCAGCAGAAATGTACCAACCAAATGAAAACAAATCATTACTTATATCTTTAGCTTGTATCTTCTGTGTAAATGTAAGTTCTGTAGGACCACCATGATATATATAGACCGAACCTTTACCGTCGTTTTCGTACGGTGAACTGATAGCAACATCTTTAAGAACAAAATATACTGTTAAATAATATGTCAAGATAATTTGATAGAAAATGATAATAAAAGTATAAGGATATCATACAGGCAGACGACCTTTTCTAAGAAACATTTAAGACTTAATTTATTGTGAATTACTTATATATATCATTCTTTGAGTGTTATCAGTTTTCCTGATTTTAAGCTAGTAATAGTTTTAGACCTGCAACAAACTACATGTTTTGAACAAAATAATGTCTACGCATCGATTCATCTTTGTCAGCTAATAACATATTACATCAAGTGTGTTAAAGGTCAGGGACTTGAGATCACCGAGGAGATCTTGTTGAAAGTTAATTTGAATGAGAAATGAATTTATTACAGGAGGGCACATTAAACCTGTTGTTCAGATCATAAATATCTGCTTTGTACTGTCAAACTTCCGGGGAACCATTGCGCATTTATGTGTAATTAAAGGGTTTATAAGATCTTTCAACAAAACACAAAATAATGTATATGTTTGACGTCAAATGACCGCGATTTTATCAATAAACTCATCATAGATGCAAGGACTGAAATTCTAAAACTACACCAGACGCGCGTTTCGTCTGCAAAAGACTCATCAGTGACGCTCGAGAATCAAAACATGTCAAAAAGGCCAAATAAAGTATGAATTTGAAGAGCATTGGGGACCAAAAATTCAGTTTTGCCAAATACAGCTAAGGTTATCTATTTCTGAGGTAGATAATCCTTAGCATTTTCAAAATTCAAAGATTTGCTAACAGTTAATTCAAAATAATGAACGTATCAATGATAACTCAAATCAACAAAGAATTGCTGACTACTGTGCTGGTGATACCCTCCAGCAGTGGCATCGACCCAGTGGTTGTAAATATACTCATCAAAGATACCAGGACTGAATTTCTACATATCAAGTCAACTTAGAGGTGCTGATTAATTGGCTGGTGATACCCTTGGGGAGTTAAAACTGAAACGTAAGACAAAGTAGCCATAAATGCTTGATATTGCAGAATTCAACATAGAAGCAACAGGCTATGTATTATTGGTTTTATTTCATATATACATTGATGTGTTTCCCTCGGTTTTAGTCTATAACTCAGATTTGTTTTCTCTCCATCAATTTATGACTTTCGAACAGCGCTTTATACTTCTGTTGCCTTTTTTTTATCCCTGGAGATAATCTGTAGACAACATTACATACATTTATATGATTAATGTGATACAAGGTGCAATCATGAGGTAAGTTTTTTTTAATATCAGCCGATAAACAAATTTATTATAATATCTAGTAGTTTGTGTCAAAGCCAGGACCATAATGACAACAGTAATAATCGAGGACTTAAGACGTTACTTAGTCGAAAAACTTGTGTCTAATCCATAAGCCTTTTTTTAACAATATAATATTTCTAAACTACTTAGATATTTGCTGAATATATTGCAGTTCAGCAATACTTGAGGAATAGCTGGATCTGTCACAGTTCGGTAATAGTCGTGGACTTGTAAAACATTTGACAGTGTTCTATATGTACCATTATACCCAACCATATGTTTATCTCCGATACACTGCAATACTGGCCAAAACGTTCTTCCCATTCTTATATACGAGCCATAATATCCATCTATATCAATATCTCCGATACACTGAAGAACTCGACAAAATCGTCCCCGTTCTTATATACGTAACAGTATATTCATGCGCATTGGCTACAGGTAAAGGGTTAGGGTTGCGATCTAAAACCACATGTTTACCCGCCCCTCCCCCTCCCTGCATTTTTGCACTGGTCTTTGTTAGTCTTGTATGATTTTTAAGTTTAGTTTCTTGTGTATTTTTTCGGAGTTAAGAATGAAGTCCATTATTACTGAACTAGTATACATTTTTGTTTATGGACCAGCTGAAGCACGCCTCCAGGTGCGGAAGTTTCTCGCTGCATTGAAAACCCGTTGGTGACCGAATGCCTTTGTCTGCTCTTTGGTCGGGTGGTTGTCTCTATGACACATTCCCCATACAATTCTCAATTTTAAATTATCTCTATCTCCAATACACTGTAGTTGTAAACCAAACAGTCCCCATTCTTATATACGTGCAAATGTACCCATTTATTTCAATATCTCTAATACATTGAAGTACTGAAAAAATCGCCCCCGTTCTTACATACGTACCAGTATATCCATCCTTATCTATATCTCAGACACACTGCAGTTCTAAACGAAACCGTCCCCATTCTTATATACTTACTAATATCAATATCTTCGATACACTGCAGTGCTGCACCAAACAGTACCCATTCTTGTATACGTACCATTATAACCGTCCTTATTTATATCTCCAATACACTGCAGTGCTGTACCAAATCGTCCCCATTCTGAATGACCTTGTAACTCCTTTTGACTTATTCTCAGAAGAACATTTTCCTGTTAAATGATTAAATTATATAGTATGAATTAGTCATATTAAAATAAAGTCAAGTGTGCATAGTTTATTTCATGGCACTGCAATCAGCAGTAGTCGGAGTGATTCCTGAAATATGATGAAGGTTAAATAGCCTATCTATAACTATCGCTTCAAACGAGGAAAATTCTGAAAATACCTATATCTGTACTCGACTGTACTGATATTTTTTTGTCTTCTATCAGTCTGAATAGATATGACATTTCTTTATAGTAATCAACGGTAGATCAACTCGATGATCCTGATTGCCAAATTCCTTTGACCAAGTTCTGGATCGTGCCTGTTTACGACTTATAACCGCTATATGACCGTACAAGACCTTAACTCGACCATTTACAACTCCTTAATGACTCCAATACGACCAATAGTTAAATACATATTCTATAAATTCGATCAATTAACGTTAATTTTTACTCGACTAGCTAGAACAAGTCAATTACACTCGATATCAGCATGATCTCGATAAGACCAGATCGACCTGATAGTATAAAGGTCGTAGGGATAATCGGAAATCGGTCGTATGTACAATGTCAGATTAGAAAAACGTATGCATTTTTGTTATATGGCCCGCCGTTGTGGAGGGGACATTAAGTGTTATCCTTGTCCGTGCGTAGGTACGTACGTCCCAACAATTAGTTTCTTTAATACTATTTTGCCTCAAACTAGTTTTATGAATAGTATACACTTTGCTTATTACCGTTAAACAAATGTCACTTTTACTGTTCTTGATAAATGACCATCATTTATAACGTTATGTATAAAGGCAACAGTAGTATACCGCTGTTCAAAACTCATAAATCCATGGACAAAAAACAAAATCTGGGTAACAAACTAAAACTAAGGGAAACGCATTAAATATAAGAGGAGAACAACGACACAAAATAAAAATGTAACACACACAGAAACGGACTAAGCATTAGACAAAATCCAATGATAATAACAAATATAACATCAAAACCAAATACAAGAATTTTGGATAGATAAGTACCGTGACACGTCTTATAGTAATGTGAATTCACACTCAAAAATATCAGAAAACAAACGACACAACGGAAACACAACGTTAAAATGTAACACACACAGAAACGAACTATAATATAACTTTGGCCATATTCCTGACTTGGTACAGGACATTTTTAAAGGAAATAATCGTGGGTTGAACCTGGTTTTGTGTCATGTCAAACCTCCTCTTGTATGGCCATGTGAAGTATAACATTACAATGACAACACAACATTACAGGACTACAATATAAATAAATAGGAGAACATAACTGACAAAGAAACACACGAAGAATAGCTAACAAAAGGCAACAAGTTTAAAATTTTAATACGCTAGAAGTGCATTTTGTCCACACAAGACTTACTAGTGACGCCCAGATACAAAAGTTTGAAGGTCGAAACAAGTACAAAGTTGAGCAGCATCGAGGACCAAAAGTTCAAAAAAATTGTGCCAAAAACGGCCAGGGTTTTCTGTTTCGTACCAGAACATCCCTATTATTTAGAATAATTTATACTTTTGCAAACAGTAAATTTTATAAAATGACTGTACAAAAGATATATGATAAAACTGAAGCATTAACTAATTACAGGAAACAACCGAAATGCACTACATAACCCGACGAAATGCAGCACATCCGAATAAGTTTAAACCTCAACACCAAGTGACGTCATATTTGAAATTGAAAAAAAATGACAAAAAAATTACGTCACATTTGAATTTGTAAAACAGATCATCAAAAAATGAAAAATGGCGTTACATTTGAATGATTAAGATAGAATAAGGATTGATTTAAGATTATATTTGAAATAAATACTGATATTACATTTAATAACAATGCACATTTCAATACTTATTAATAGCAAACTAAGGTAGCAATTAACTTATTTATTAATTATATTATATGTCCGGCTTGTTTTGAATCTAACTTCAAACGTAAACCATCGTATAGATTACTTTGAACAAAATTAAATCTAATTAATGAAGGTGGTGATTTATTTTTTTTACCATAACACATGAATATAATATAAAAGACGTGAACACATTGGACAAAATCCGATGAGAATTACAAATATAACATTAAACATTTAAACTAAATACATGAATTTGGGATATATAAGTACCGTAACACGTCTTATAGTAATGCGAATTCTATGTACTATGTACTATTCTTGAATCGAATACAATGAAGAGATGCTCTCACTTACAAGTCCTTTTATTGTAGGGGTACTGACATCTTTGTCGCCATAGTATACATGTACTTCTCCTGAATCAAATATAATGTAGAGATGCTCACATTATCAAGTCCTGATATTGTAGGGGTACTTACATCTTTGTCACCATAGTATATATGTACTACTCCTGAATCTAATACACTGTTATACTGTAGAGGTGCTCCTACTAGCAGATCATCTAATCCATCACCGTTTATGTCATCAAAGGCAACAGAACTGCCAAATCCACTTCCGGACTATAAAATAAAGGAATACAAGTTTAACATTTCTTTTAAGTGCTTCACAGTATCAAAATTACGTCAGTGGTGTTTTTCAGGAGGAACAGTTCGGATAATCTCTACTTATACTTATTATCATTATATCATTATCAATTCAAAACTATCGATGAATCTAAACTATCTGAGCCTTTCACGGGACTTTATAAAGCAAGTTAAACAAATAAACACAAAATAATTCATTGATGAGTATACGATCGGATAAGTATTTTCCTCTATTAATTATATTAACAACATATGTTCCTAAACCTTTATCTGATTCTATCCAATATAATATTTCTGACATCATATAGCAACCAGTAACAAACAGCTGCGCCATGAGCGCATGATACATCCGACGTCTGATGTGGAAGTTTAATGCAATAATCCTAAATAGTTTCTGAGAAAGTTTTAAGCAATAACCATATATGGTTTTTGAGATACGGCGGGACATGTGAAAAAAACCATACCCCTGTTTTAGTTAAAAAGTGCCGTAACTCAAAAAATTTTTATTTTATTTTCACCAAAAAGTATACAGATCATTTGACCATCATAAGAAACTACTATATTAAGTTTCATGAAATTTGGATAAGTCGTTCTCAAGTTACGGTGCGACATGTTAACGGCGGACAGACAGACGGACGGAAGGATGGACGGACGGACAGACGGACAGACACCGGACATTATAAACCATAATACGTCCCGTCAAAATTTAAACGGGCGTATAAAAACTGATGCTTGTTACGTTATAATTTCAAGACGGTATGATCGTATGTATCTAATGGCTTCGCACCATGAACCGATACAAAACACTAAATTATGTCATACTAAGCTAGAGTTTACCTACATACATAGATACTAGTCACCATAGTATATATGTACTACTCTTGAATCTAATACACTCTTTACATAACGTCATTATTTTGTCATTCCACATTTCTGTGGAAAGACCTATTGGTTTTCTTCTTCTTCTTCTGATTATTATTTTTTCTGACGGCTTCACAAGATGTCGCTTAGATTTTTTGCATATGATATCAAACAGTTATTGCGACTTTGAAACTGACTATGTTAAGTCGAACACTTTTTATTAATGTAAGCATGATAAAGCTATTGGACTTTGTGCATTAAGTTTCAATATATATGACCTTGACAGAGGAACAGGAAGTGACCCATTTAAACCAGTAAGTAGCTATTTTTTGTATTTTTTTTTTAATGTAAAAGTATATAGAACCATATATTTTGGGAATAAGTGTCAAGTTAAACTATCAAATGAAACCGGAAGTGACAGTTTTAAAACCGGAAGTAACAAATTATATCAACACCGCCATTATTCGAATTCAGAACAGCAGTAAATCAATTAAGACTTTCTGCAGTACTTCAGGATTCTCCACCTATTTGTCTTTTACCTGTTTCTTTTTACTGTATGTTTCATATTTATGTTAAATATTACCTGTTTGCCACTAAACTGTTTCTTCACATACAAACTTTTCCCGGTCATTCTTATTTCTGCGCACACTACAAGAACCTAACAATCAAACAATATTTCAGATCAATTAAGTTTTATTCATACTACCAGAGCCTAACAATTAAACAATATGTCAGATAAATTAGGAATTATTTATACTGCCAGAACCTAACAATTAAACAATATGTCAGATAAATTAGGAATTATTTATACTGCCAGAACCTAACAATTAAATAATATGTCAGATAAATTAAGAATTATTCATACTACCAGAACCTAACAATTAAACAATATTTGAGATCAGTTAAGAATTATTCTGAATAACTCGTTTTTAATATGACATTTTAACTCTATTTCCATATATATTTTATATGGATTATATAAAACTGCCAAACTATACACACTGATTGTGTGGCCCGGCTACTAAGCTTATTTTGTGATGTTATATAATAACCCAGGTATAGATATATACTATATATCCTAAAGGGAGGTACATTGTATGGCCTTACAAATACTATTTCGATTCCTAACATCATTGAAGAGAAATTACTTGTCGACATCCGGGTATGGTGAACTAATTTGTGCACCTTTTGTTTTTGGTATACAATCCTCAAGTTTATTGTTTTCTATTTGGCATCAAATTATTGATGAAGGTCCATTTTGACACATTGTTGTGAAATGGAGTTGAATGGGACTATCATACAAGTGAGAGGTTTAAACCTAGGATTAATCCACCATTTTCTACCTGCCTGTACCTTGCAGGAATATGGCAGCTATTATCCATTCGATCGATAAGTTTGAATATTTGATTCTGCCATTTATTTTGAGTCAAGTGACAATTATTTCTTGATTTTGCAGAACAAATTAAATATGTAGGTTCTACTAAAGTGGTCAGTCCTGGTGAATCGATGGACTCAAAATACCTACCAGAAAACAAAAATATGTTGGATAGATGCAAATATGACACATACGAACGCTTGGAAAAGTCTTGCAAAGGGTCATTCACGTGAAGATAATAAGTTACTTACATTGCGTTGATATGCGTTGTACTATTCGATATATAATACTGCGCCTTGTGTTGTATATTCACATGAATATTAAATGGACATGTGTACTGGTAATGATTCAGATGCGCTAAACAATAATCGTACTAACCGCTACAACAATTCCATTTGTTGAACTAAAATACTATGTGCTGTGCTAGTAAAATAATCGTAATTCCCACTCTCACAATTCCTCCCGTTGAACTGAAATTCGATGTTTATGTGCTATGCAAGTACAATATTCGCTCCAACAATGCCATCTGTTGAATTGACATTTGGTGTGCTATGCCAGTACAATAATATAACTTACCGCTCCCACAATTCCATCTTCTGAACTAAAATGTGGTGTGCCTAATACAATAACACTTGGACAATCTGTATCTGAATCTGACAATTTCCCTGAGGTGATTGAATAACCTGACCAAACATAACAAATAGCTGCTGTCATAATGCTATTTAACGTCATTATGCTATTTAACGTCATTATTTGTTCATTTAAAAATTGATTGTTTATGTCTTGTTTTATGATGTCGACATAGTATTTTATAACGGCTGCTGCAGATTAAGTCACCATATTAGATCCGAACAGTTGTGTTTTGTTATAGTGTTTCCATTTCAGGTCTTTATATTCATAAATTATTGTTTGTTATGATCTTACAATATTAGTTCTTCATGACGGATGTTGTGACACCAAATTAGTTCTTTATTAATAATGTATTTTTTTATTGTGCTGCAATTTTAGTTTTTAAGAATTGATGTTTTGTTATGGTGCAGCCATATTAGTTCTTTATGTTTCACGTTCTGTTGTATTGCGCCATGTCCATTTTAAATAAACAACGAGATCGGATACAAGTTATAACAACAAGATATTGAAGGTAGAACATACTAAATACTAGATTGATTTTAGCTTATTAGAAATCACTGAATCAGGCGGACACAAAGATTCGGTACAATAATTAGGTAAAATAAATACGTACCCATAAAACTTCCTTGCTTTATGCCTTGTTTTTGAGTTTCCGACTCAAATTCCGTATGTGTGAAGCTGTCAAAAAACTGTTCTGTTGTTTCTGTTGCACTGTATTGAAGAAAACCGCCTGAAAAAAAACAACGTGCAAAATGTGATCCCATCGTGTTGTTCATGTAAGTACAAACCCGGTTACAAGTCTGATTTGTGCTCAAAGTGTACCAATGTAAGCAATGTTTGGAGCCCCCTGAAATTTAAGGATATTTAAGGTTTCATACAAATAAGAATAGTAGACTAAAATATGATATTATAAAAATTTGACTGTTTTTTTTAATATGTGACCGATAGATTAATTAATTGCTTTATTACATTCACTGACTTTACTTTACTGCACTGCAAGGACCTAACAAATGCTACAGTGATCAAATGACAAATACAATATTTAAGCGCCTAACTATAAATGGAAATTAACAATCACAGTTTCCCTGACTACACCTTCCTCTGTTTTAAGATAAAAATACAAGAAATTCGTTGAACTGTGAGATAAATTGCAAAAATAATCAGTAATGATGACTTAGAACTCAAAATTACACATCTATTTTCCCAGCATATACGAGCAGTACAAAAAAATCAAACAGGGACGAAAGCGCGATAAAAGAAAAAAAGTTTTTATACATTTGTGAAATTATAAAGTGACGTTTAAAAATAAGGACCTGAAAAAACAAATATGGAATCAACATTCGAAATTTCATCTGAAGTTGCATCTGACTTAAAATTGCAATATGAAATTGCACAAAACGAAATATATGAACTGCAAACATAAAATGATATTTTTTTTAAAAGAATACACAAACAACATTTACACAATACATTCCTTAAAATCAAAATAAGGCCAAATTGAATCAAAAAATGAAGTACAAAACTCAAGAGTGTTAAGCTGGACGGAACTAATATACGTTTTATCGGAGTTGACATGAATATCAATTATACGGTCATTTTTATAAATTTACTGTTTGCTAAAGTATGAATTATTCGAAATGCTTTTCAACTTTGTACCTGTTTGGTTTTCTTACTACTTTGATCTGAGCGTTACTGATGAGTCGAATGTACCTTTGATACCGTTTAACATTCATGAACTTCAAAATTTCAAAAATGGGAAAGCTATCATAAGAAAGTAATTTGTTCACAGGGGGATGAAATTAAAATTTAAACTTGACACAAACAAATTAAAAAAAACAGTATAAGCAGAAAAAAGGAAGACAGTCAATAACTTAACTTACTATAAGAGGCAGAATAAGGAATTAAAACGAAAACAACTGTTATATAAAAACGAAGTTTCCGAAACATATTGCAGTTGTCTAAAATTTGTAAAAAAAGTTAAGCACTATAAGACTTTACTGGTAATGCATACTTGACCCATTAACGGAATTGCTGACAAATTCTAGCTTTATCAAATTAAGTACAAGTCAAATTTAAGAAAATCTAAAAATCCATTGTGAAAGCACCATTATTCCACCATGAAAATGTATTATTAATTAACATCACACTGACATCCACCAACCGACTAGTGAAACCGTTCACCTGCGGTAGGCTGACGGTAATGATTTATCTGTGTATAACATGTGTTTCTGGTTAACAATTTGTTTTCAAAGATCTGTGAAAATGAAAACAATATTCTTACCTTTGTTTTCAAAAAAACCTGGAGCTCCGAGAAGAATGTGCAGCTTAGGGTCTTCTTCATACTGGTCAACAGAAAATGTGAAATAATAAGAGATTGGTCAGTATACTCTCCATCAGTTAATATGTGATAATTAAAGCATGGTCTGTATACTGGTCAATACAAATATGTAATAATTAGAGGCGGACAATACCACAGCAATATTCAACCGATCAGTTCCTGACAACTTGAAAACGTCATTGTAATAACGACACACGACAAAAGCACAACAAAAAGTATACAACCTACATCATAGAAAAACTAGAGACTGCGCAATATGAATCCGTTTTAATGACTAGGGTGGGGGGGGGGATCTCAGGTACTTTGGAAGAGTAGGCAGATTCTAATTTTTTGTTAAAATTTGAAAGGAATATAGAATAGACCTGAGTTTTCAGAATGTTCTCATTGGTCCGTGTCGTGAAGGTTAATGTTCTCATTGGTCCGTGTCGTGAAGGTTCTAGTTCTCATTGGTTCGTGTCGTGAAGGTTAATGTTCTCATTGGTCCGTGTCATGAAGGTTAATGTTCAGGTTACAGGTGAACTGTCAATATAATGTTCTCATTTGGTACGTGTCGTGAAGGTTCTAGTTTTCATTGGACCGTGTCGTGAATGTTAATGTTCAGTTTACAGTTGAACTGTTAATACCTTCCTGTATCAAACAGTCGGTGCAATATTATTTACCCAAAGACACGGTTTTAATCTGAACTTTATCTGAGTGGACAATAACATTTTGTCATGGAGATAGGACATAAAATTTATCACAAATGCACAAATACAAGGAACGGTTCTTATTTCAATATAGACATTTCTAACGTTTTGTTAAAAATTTCAAAACACATTATCCATGCCTTTTAAATAATCGAAATAACAGATAAATGACAAGCTACTCTTAAACAGTTAAAATATATTTTTGTGACCGATTCAAAAATCTTGTCAATGAATGTCAATGTTTTAATATTCTTCTTTATCATGTTTATTTTGTTTCCTTTTGTTGCGTGTTTGTGTCAAAATTTCAGTTGTTGATGCTATAGTTTTTAGCAAAGCATGTGGTTTTTGTTAGGTTTGAGCTTCATTGTTAAAGAATTTGTATGGTGACATCTAAATTGTATATGTTATGAACGTGTGTTGCTGTAACCTTCATTATAATTAATTATTTGTTACTTTACAGATTTAATGATAATTCTTCTTTACAGAAGACCCTGTCTATACAAATTAAAAATGAAGTTAAATACTAGTATTATTAAATCAACTTTTAATCATTTCATCATTATAAATAATGGTCTTACGTTTGATATTCAGTATGTAACTAAAAAATCAACTGCCTTTTATATTTTGTTCTTATGTTTGTTGCTACATGTTGTGTTGTTACATGTTGTGTTGTCACACGTTGTGTTGTCAAGCGTTGTGTTGTTACATGTTGTGTTGTCACACGTTGTGTTGTCAAATGTTGTGTTGTTACATGTTGTGTTGTCACACGTTGTGTTGTTACATGTTGTGTTGTTACATGTTGTGTTGTTACATGTTGTGTTGTCACACGTTGTGTTGTTACATGTTGTGTTGTTACATGTTGTGTTGTCACACGTTGTGTTGTTACATGTTGTGTTGTCACACGTTGTGTTGTAACATGTTGTGTTGTAACATGTTGTGTTGTTACATGTTGTTTTGTTACACGTTGTATTGTTACACGTTGTGTTGTTACATGTTGTGTTGTTACACGTTGTGTTGTTACATGTTGTGTTGTAACATGTTGTGTTGTTACATGTTGTATTGTTACATGTTGTGTTGTTACATGTGTTGTTACACGTTGTGTTGTTACATGTTGTATTGTTACACGTTGTGTTGTTACATGTTGTGTTGTTACATGTTGTATTGTTACACGTTGTGTTGTTACATGTTGTGTTGTTACATGTTGTGTTGTCACACGTTGTGTTGTTACATGTTGTATTGTTACACGTTGTGTTGTTACATGTTGTGTTGTTACATGTTGTGTTGTAACATGTTGTGTTGTTACATGTTGTATTGTTACATGTTGTGTTGTTACATGTTGTGTTGTCACACGTTGTGTTGTTACATGTTGTGTTGTTACATGTTGTATTGTTACACGTTGTATTGTTACACGTTGTGTTGTTACATGTTGTATTGTTACACGTTGTGTTGTTACATGTTGTGTTGTAACATGTTGTGTTGTTACACGTTGTATTGTTACATGTTGTGTTGTTACATGTTGTGTTGTTACACGTTGTGTTGTTACATGTTGTATTGTTACACGTTGTGTTGTTACATGTTGTGTTGTTACATGTTGTGTTGTAACATGTTGTGTTGTTACATGTTGTATTGTTACACGTTGTGTTGTTACATGTTGTGTTGTTACATGTTGTGTTGTAACATGTTGTGTTGTTACATATTGTATTGTTACACGTTGTGTTGTTACATGTTGTGTTGTAACATGTTGTGTTGTTACATGTTGTATTGTTACACGTTGTGTTGTTACATGTTGTGTTGTTACATGTTGTGTTGTAACATGTTGTGTTGTTACATGTTGTGTTGTAACATGTTGTGTTGTTACATGTTGTATTGTTACACGTTGTGTTGTTACATGTTGTGTTGTTACATGTTGTGTTGTTACATGTTGTTTTGTTACACGTTGTTTTGTTACATGTTGTGTTGTTACATGTTGTGTTGTAACATGTTGTGTTGTTACATGTTGTATTGTTACACGTTGTGTTGTTACATGTTGTGTTGTTACATGTTGTATTGTTACACGTTGTGTTGTTACATGTTGTATTGTTACACGTTGTGTTGTTACATGTTGTGTTGTAACATGTTGTGTTGTTACATGTTGTGTTGTAACATGTTGTGTTGTTACATGTTGTGTTGTAACATGTTGTGTTGTTACATGTTGTGTTGTAACATGTTGTGTTGTTACATGTTGTTTTGTTACACGTTGTTTTGTTACATGTTGTGTTGTTACATGTTGTGTTGTAACATGTTGTGTTGTTACATGTTGTATTGTTACACGTTGTGTTGTTACATGTTGTGTTGTTACATGTTGTGTTGTAACATGTTGTGTTGTTACATGTTGTATTGTTACACGTTGTGTTGTTACATGTTGTGTTGTAACATGTTGTGTTGTTACACGTTGTATTGTTACACGTTGTGTTGTTACATGTTGTGTTGTTACATGTTGTATTGTTACACGTTGTGTTGTTACATGTTGTGTTGTTACATGTTGTATTGTTACACGTTGTGTTGTTACATGTTGTGTTGTTACATGTTGTATTGTTACATGTTGTGTTGTCACACGTTGTGTTGTTACATGTTGTGTTGTTACATGTTGTGTTGTAACATGTTGTGTTGTCACACGTTGTGTTGTTACATGTTGTGTTGTTACATGTTGTGTTGTTACACGTTGTATTGTTACATGTTGTGTTGTTACATGTTGTATTGTTACACGTTGTGTTGTTACATGTTGTGTTGTTACATGTTGTTTTGTTACACGTTGTGTTGTTACATGTTGTGTTGTAACATGTTGTGTTGTTACATGTTGTGTTGTTACATGTTGTGTTGTTACATGTTGTGTTGTTACATGTTGTGTTGTCACACGTTGTGTTGTTACATGTTGTGTTATTACACGTTGTGTTGTTTCACAACTGTATCAAGTTAGGAGAGGGTTGAATGCCAAACACATCTTTGACTCGATACATTCTCTTTATGTTTTTCCAAGTCAGGATCATGTACCTCAGTTGTTATTTGTTCCTGTATATCTATTTGTTGGGGAATACAAACATCTTTGATTCGTCAAAATTCTGTATGTGCTTTGTTCAGTTGTTGTTCGTGTAGATCATATTTTTTGTCGTTTATTGTTTTGTATGTTATAGATCGTGGTGTTTATCGTTTTAATTGTTTTACATCTGACATGTTGCAGCCTTATAAAACTTGATTTAAAACGTAAAGTTGAAAAGTATTTAAATAATGTCAAATATTTACCTTTTTGTTAGATATTGAAAATCCAATCTGTGCTAATTCAAAAGTAAGATCGTTACTGTTTTCTGGTGTATACTGAGATTTAAACACCTTGTTTTTAAACTGTTTTGTCGTATATGATTTGAGACTTCTGTCAACGTTAAAACATCTTCCAATTGCATGAACAAGTTTTGAACTCTTCAGAGGGATCATATTTTTCCACATTGGAGCACAAGTCTGTAACAAAAATACCACATATATAAGTAATGGTCACAATCTGGTATGCGTTTATAAAGTTAATTATTTTTTACAATTATAAAAATATTGGTGAAAGAATTAATGTATCCATTACAATGCAGAAAAAGATGTAGTAGGGTTGGCAATTCGATAAATTGAAACCTCAACCTTTTCCATTGTCGTTTCGTCATTTTAGATACATGTATACACTTTTCAAATTGAAAGGATTAAGTAGAAAAGTGTAAAATGCTCATAAAAAACACAGCACAGGGGATCTTTTACAGGATATTCAACAGTTTCAAAGCTATGCCAGTAAAAATCCAATTAAGACGTGTTAACCATACTGTAAAGGACTTAGAAGAAACAACTTATGAAGGTAGAAAAAAACGGCCATACATGGAGGTTACTTAATGTTAATGACGAAAGTGATAAATGAGTCATGTTAAAACAGAAATACCTTTAAATTTCGTTTGAAACAATGGTATTGAGAGGGTGCACTGAAAACAGTTAAGCAAATAGGAATATTTAACCGAAATCTTCCAAAGATCAGTCATGGCATATGAAAGATATGAACGCATTGCAGAAGAAGTGAATTGGAGGTTACCAGCCAGTAGTCATGGTACTTTTTGCATAGTCCATTTAACCAAAGTACTCTTCGATGAGTATATGTGGCCAAGTACAGTTATAACTCTTTGCTGAGTATATGTAGCAAAAGTATTCCTTGCTTGGTATATGTAGCCACATCATTATAAGCTAAGAATATGTAGCCAAAGTACTCTTTGCTGAGTATATGTAGCCAAAGTATTCCTTGCTGGGCATATGTTGCCAAAGCACTACAAGCTTAGAATATGTCACCAAAGTAATCTTTTCTGAGAACATAAAGACAAAGTACTATTCACTGAGAACATAAACACAAAGTACTGTTCACTGAGTATAAAAGACATAAATGATATATTTATTATACTGTACTTGCTATGTCATTTTGATCTCTTCTGGAAAGTTGTCTCATTGGCAATCATACCATATCCTCATTTTTATATTTACGGCAGGGTTTGTTACTCGTGCTGTGTGGATTCAGTAGAATATGTCCCCGTGCCTGTAGTGTATGCCCTTATATTTTTTTGTTTATGAGAGAGCTTTCTACAGTACTTAATCTATTATCATGGTTTATGTTCTATCTCTTATACTGTAATTGCTTGTCATTTTGGTCTCTTGTGGAGAGTTGTCTCATTTACAATCATACCACATCTTTTTTTTATAGTACTGTCTGCTGAGTTAATTCATTGCATACGATGACAATTACTTACATATTTTTTTCTATTATAAAATCTAGATTAATGAAAAGCGCAAATATGGTTCATTTTACGTCCACAACCAGTTTTGAAAGATGAGTAAATGATTAACCGTTACTTTTTCAGGCAACGGAGTAAACGTACAACGATTTTGGCTTCAGGTAGCAGGCTTTTTATTTGGCTAAATATGAAACGAGTTGGGTAATGCAGCTGTAATAAATGTTCACTAATTGTAACTTTGACCGTTTTCAATGCGGTCTGTATAAATAATTTAATATAATACATAAAACATTTTTAAAGCGGAAGATTAGATAACGCTTTTAATGGTTATATCATTGGTGATACAGTCTGAGTGCCTTACATATTCTTATACAGGTAACAAGTTTTATTGCGTCATAATTAATAATGTTTAAATGCGGGCTATTACGTATGGGGTTGACACAACATAAGTTTAACGGTCACAAACACATTTTCCTATATCAACTTTTTTGTTCATCGATATAATATATATGTCTGTGTCTGAACTCACTATTGACATGTTTCAGTGATCTTATATACCAGAAATGTCAGTTGAACTGTAGTTTAAATTTTTCTGTTCAATCCCAAATGTGACATTTGACTGAATTGATTTGTTTAAAGTATATGATACTTGCTTATCAGGAGATACTTGACCTGTAGATGCATTGAATGGTGACCCTTTAACGGTTCATGTGAAAGTGTTGTACTTTCGTTTGAATGTTACTGCAATTGAAAGATATTGTTTTATCCCTGTCTGTCGGTAATTTCATCATCCCGTCGTCTTTTCGTCCCATTTTGTGTATATAGTTATTCCAGATAACTCAAAAAGTTTAAATGCTCGGAGGTTTTGACTTTGGTGGCTGTGTGCATATATTGAAGGTGCGCATGTGGTCAGGGTTGATTATATATTGATTTGTATTGATTTTTGATCTTTTAGGATTTAGTTGAACTTCATTCTTTTTTGCAGTACATACTAGTATAAAAGGTGAATAGCGTTGCTTTCTACAGAGAATCATAGACCTACGTGCTCCCATGCTCAACCATGTGTATTCAAAATAACACTTGAAATAAGCGGCGGCGTTATTTGTGTCTTCCAGACAAAACAATATCTCAAAGAAAGTCATACATTGACTACTTACAACAATAGTATCATCTATAAATGACATGGAAGCTCCAAGTAACTCATTATCTTCTTCATATCCAGGGAGGTCAGGCCATTTGTTATTATCTATAAACAAATACTATATGTGTTAAAGAAAATGAATATAAGTACCTTACTAGGATAATGCATTTTGCCTTACCATTACTACACGAATTACTACACGAATTGCTTGTTTACGATTGTGCTACCCGATTTTTTCCTATGTTCATCAGTTCACATATGTGCTACATGGTTTGATTTAACCCACCGTTTTTTTTCGAAATATTTTTAGATAAAACAAGTTCTACTTATCATTTGTACGTATAATTTAAACGCTTTACCTTCGCGCATTGTAAATTTTAAACATCTATGATTTATTTGAATAATGTTATTGGTTTACACTCATGTTTTGTCGATTTAATCTGTCCATGGTTTATTTGTATACTAGTAACGATTTTGGTTTTAACTCGTGCTTTGTAGATTTTATTCACCGACGTTTTTTTTTTTTTGTATAATGTAATAGGTTTTCACTCGTGTAATGGGTTTTAACTTGTAACTACTATAGATATAGGAAGATGTGGTGTGAGTGCCAATGAGACAACTCTCCATACAAATACTATGTCTGTTTGTTTTGTGCAAGTATCATTGTCATTATAATGGAATTTAGTACAACTGTCATACAAGTGAAAGGTTAAGCTAGCTATAAGACGAGGTTCAATTCACCATTCATACATAGGGAAATGTCTGTATCAAGTCAGAAATGTGACAGTTGTTATACCGTTCATTTGATGTGTTTGAGCTTTTGATTTTGGTCATTTGATTAGGGACTTTACTTTTAGAATTTTCCTCGGAGTTAAGTATTTTTGCTATTTTACTTTTTTTTGTATATTTTATGCTTTAATTGTATAATGTTACTTGTTTAAATTCGTGCTTTGTAGACTGTATTTGCCCATGGTTTATTGGTATACTGTTATTAGTAATGTTTACACTTGTGCTTTGTGCTGTGCTGAGTATTTTCACATTTTGATCATAAAATGTAATTGGTTATTGATGTGTTTTATCATTTGATTTGCCGTTTGATAAGGGACTTTTCGTTTTAAATTTTCCTAGGAGTTCAGTATTTTTGTGATTTTACTTTTTATTGGTTTCAACTTGATCTACTCACCATTTACTCTGAGGTTCATAGGTTCACATTTATTCTGTACTGACTGTTTGAAGTCAACTTGACACTTAAATATATTGCCTGGTTCTTTTATTTTGTTGTCGTTTGAAAAATTGGCCTTTGTAGCTCCAGCAATAACCCTAGATTAAATGATAAAGATAGTAAGTATATGTTAATGTCCTGCAATACCACTACAATAAAAGATGAAGCGTTAGAATCCACCAATAAAACTGC
Organism: Mytilus galloprovincialis; assembly: GCF_965363235.1. Classification (NCBI taxonomy): domain Eukaryota; kingdom Metazoa; phylum Mollusca; class Bivalvia; order Mytilida; family Mytilidae; genus Mytilus; species Mytilus galloprovincialis. The sequence goes on along the minus strand of NC_134839.1, from coordinate 115,632,170 downwards.
ATTTACTGATGAAGCGTGAAAATATGTGTTTATGCCCAGCAATTATCCTAGATTTAATGATTTAACGTCTAATTATGTGTTTATGTCCAACAAAAATTCTTTATATCTGTCTGTTTGTCTTTTTCTTTTTTAGCCATGGCGATGTCAATTTATTTTTTATCTATAAGTTTGAATGTCCCTTTAGTATATTTCGCCCCTCTTCTATATTTAATGATGAAATGTCTAAATATGTGTCTATGTCCACCAATAAAACTACATTTAATGATGAAGCGTTTGAATATGTTTTTATGCCCAGCAATTATCCTAGATTTAATGATTTGATGTATTGATAAAATGCTATAAATGTGTTAATGTCCAGCAAAAATCCTAGCTCTGACAAATGATTGAACTTTTCAATATGTGTTTGTGTCCAGCAATAAATATAGCTTGAATATTTGATTATGTCCAGACAAAGCAATAACACTGCATTAAGATTGTTCGCCCCTCTTCTTTTCGAGGCTTGCCAGATATTCAGAATCCTCTGGTTTTATTCATGTATTGTCATTCAAAAAATGTTCAAGCTCACCCTTACTTTTGTTTCTAAACTTTATTACATAAAATTAAGAATGCCATTTGAAAATCCTATAGAATATTTGCTATTTTTTCATATTTTTTTTTAAGAAAAAAGCTTTCAAGGTAAAATGTAGGAAAGTCTAGAAAATATTATTTTCAACCAAATGTCCAATTGCTTATATTTCAAAACAAGCACACAGACCCTTCATTTTTATCTGTTTTTTTTTTTTTTTGTTTTTTTTTTGTTTTTTTTTTGTTGTTTTTTTTTTTACTTTCTTCATACTTTATATACTATCAATGTATAAGGGTATCTAAGAAAGCTTGCTATTCTGAAACAGAGAAGCAAACATCCTTAGATGATTAAACGTAAGAATATGTGTTTATGTCCAGCAATAATCCTAGATTAAATGAAAAAACGCTAGAATATGTATGTATATCAGTCAGTATTCCTAGATTAAATAATCAAATGTTCAAATATGGGTTTAAGTTCAGCAATAACCTTTACTTGAATGATTAAACATTATGATATGTGTCAATGTCAAGCAATAACCCTACCTGAATTTTTGTATACTTGTCTTTCAATTTTGATAATGTGCTTTATCTGTATGCCTTTTTTGTGATTCTTTCATACATATGACGTGTCTCTGTACTCATGCATATGATCATTCTTATCCATTTGTTTGATGAACTTTAGATTTTGCCATTTAATTAGGGACTTTCCGTTTTGAATTTTCCTCAAAGTTCATGGTTATTTTTTTCTTTTACTTTTTAAATGAACCAATGTTTCAGTATGTGTTGCTGTCTAGCAATGAATCTATCTTAAATATGTGCTTTTGTTCAACAATAAAACTACATTACTTAAAATTTAAGTACATATCAAGCACTTCAAAATAAAGGTACAAAATGAGTACCTAATATTTGAGGTACACATTTAGTACTACACAATTAAAGTACAAATTGAGTACTTAAAATTTGAAGTACAAATCAAGTACTGTAAAAAACAGGTACCTAAATATTACAATAAATTTATAGTACTAAAGAAGTACTATATTTTAAAAGTAATTTTCCAGTACTACAGATTTTTTGTACAGAAAAAGTACCTATGCAAAATTAGCAGTGTAGATTAAATGATTAAGCGTTACAATATGTGTTTGTGAAAGCAATGAATCTAGCTTAAATATGTGCTTATGTATATATATAAAGATAGATTAAATGATGAATAGAATTGAGATTGGAAATGGGGAATATGTCAAAGAGACAACTCGACCAAAGAGCACTTTAAATACGCGTTTATGTCCAGCAATAACCGCAGTAACCCTATATCAAATGATAAAACGCTTAAATATGTGTTCATGTCCAACTATACTCCTGGTTTAAAGGATGAAAAGATAGAATATGTGTCCATGTCCAACTATACTCCTGGTTTAAAGGATGAAAAGATAGAATATGTGTCCATGTCCAGCAATTAAATGATAACACGTTACAATATTTGTCTGTGTTCAACAATAACAGTAACTAAAAGGATGAAACGTTTAAATATATGTTTAATTATTAGGTCTTTCCACATTTCGTGGAAAGACCTTTTGTTTTTCTTCTGATTATTTGTTTTTTTCTTAGCCGTCTGAGATGCTTTTTTATTTTACAACATATCGAAAGGATTTTTTTGGCTAATGATGTTGTACAGTAATGAGGGTTTCAAAACTCACTCTGTGTGACTTATTCTTATAGGAGTTATCTCCCCGCATCCCTTTTTTCTTGTTATCTTTATTTCTTAACCGTTAAAGATTTTAACAAACTGTTTTCACCAAATTGTTCGTCTATCTTAAGAATGTTTTGTTAAATTGTACTGATGTGAGTCGATGACATCTTATGGGAGTTATTTCTCTTAAACATAGATAAATGAATGAAATGCTAGAATATTTTTTTCCAGTTATAACTCTATTTTAAATGATAAAGCGTTAGAATATGTTTATGTCTAAGGATAAACATTCATTAGTGATGAAACGTTAGAATATGTGTTTATGTCCAACATTAACCCTACATTGAATGATGCAGCATTAGAATAAACGTTTATTGTAAGCACTCACTTTAGAGTAAAGGGTGAAACGTTAGAATAAGTGTATCGACATGTTTAAGAATTCTCCAACATCGGAGATAAATAACAGTGATTTACAATCCAAACGAATTAGGCCTGTTTTAGATGACAGAGGTTTTATACTGGAAAGTTGTGGTAAATCAATACACGAGCCTGGGTACGTGAACGCTCACGTACTTTATTTTTCCATCCAACATGTTCATATATGCAATCACAGTTCATAAAGCAGATTTACAAACCAGTAATCATGGCGACATATAATAACCCGCTGCTGCTCGTAGATCGAGAGCGGGCGAAAAGTTTCCAAACAATGAAACATATCAAAAGCAGATTAAATTAAGACTTAGTGTTAATTGACATTACTCACTCTATATACAGTTTGGGTGTTGACAAATAAATTACATTGGTGACCATTGTTGTCAAAAAGAATTCTCACGACATAATCTTAATTTTAATCCATAAATATTTCCTAGTAACGCTAAAGGACCGATCAATATTTATTGGGGGTTGGGACCGGTGCAAAACGTAGTAGGAAACACATTTATTAATACTTAATTTTTATAGGACTTCTACTTATTTAGTCTTCAGCACTGATAGCACAGCAATATTTTAATGGCATGTATATGAATGTAGAAAATAGGTTACACAAATTGAATTACAACAAAATAAACCAGATTAATTGAGGAACAACAATGGAAATACAATTTCAAGTTTATAAATTAATATCATGTTTATAGAATAATCATGAAATGATTTTGAAAAGAATATACATGTATACAAAATATATAATAACAAACAAAAACTATAAAATTAATCTTTCTATTTAAAGTGATATGATATACTCCCTTCACCGTTCAGCAAATTAACTAAATGCAAATCATTTTCCTTAAAAAAAAATTGCCGTGGCATCGTTTTCGATTTGTTAGTTTGATTGCTATTTAGGAATAAATAAAATATGCATCTTTAAAAATAAGGAAAACTCTTTAACAATCAAACATTCTAACTAGAAAAATTAAGAAAGACAACAAAGTCAAAAGACAGAAAAAAAATATTTATTGAAAAAAAAATACTAATTGTTCATAAACTATTGTAGTTTATTACTCTTCATGAAAGAAAGTGAAAGTGAAATTGAAAAGGAATCTCAGACTTAATTGCCTTCTTCAAGGAGAAGATCAGTAACAATTTTCAGACAAATTCAAAGACAAATTCAAAGACTGCTATATTTGATCTATGTTAATCTGATAAAGATGAAGTTACAGTATGTTTGATTCATTTAGAAATTAGATAGGACATATACTTATTAAGTAGATATTTCATATAGGACAGGCACTTTTTTGTTATATTCAGAGGGTAGGACATAGATTTATTTTAAGGGAGGAATACGTATTGCACCGCTCCCAACCCCCAACCCTTAAATATTGACCGGTCCCTAAAACGAATAATACATGTCTTATATAAAATTATTTGTAAAAAAATAGTTTAAAAACTTGATTTCCGAGTAAAATGCACTTCTAGCGTGATAAACATATTGAAACGTTCTATTAATAACTCATAAAAAATAATGACTGTTGATACCAAACACGACACAAAAAGATGAAAAAGCTCAAATTCACAGTTTCACGTATTTTTACAACATGAGAGTATGTCTAGCAATGTCCTTAGATTAGTTGTTGACATTTTAGAATGGTATTAATGTCCAGCAACAAACCTACATTTAAATGATGAAACACGCATACACAGATAGAAGTTTTGAATTTATAAGCTCTCGATACAAATTTAAATAACCCATTATTTTAAAGGGAGACAGATTTATATTAGTTCTTCTTGTTTCCAAATCTCTGTATTTCTTTTGTATAATTGTATTTTTTGTGCACTTTTGAAAAAAAAAAAATTGTTTTCACTAAATTTAAATAAATGGTGGATATAAATATTATAGATTGGATGTATATATAAAAAAGAAGATGTGGTATAATTGACAATGAGACAACTCTCCACAATAGCCCAAAATGACATATACATTAACAACTATAGGTCAAAGTACGGATTTCAACTATGAGCAAAGCCCATTGAATGTGCCTTTTTTAGGTTTTGATTGACGTTTAAAACCCTCAATACCCAATAGTACGGATAATTTTGTATTTTTTATCACTTTTTATCCAAAATGCAGATGTACGTTACTCTTCATTACAATTGAAAGTCTATTTGAGTTAATGCTGGACGACCAAAAAAAAGGGGGGGGGGGGTGTGACAAACCTAGAACGAAGATCTTTATGGAAAGTGGAAATGTTTTACGTGGAGAAGGATCGCAGATACTCGCTGAACATGTTAAACAGAATAGACACGAAACTATCATAGATCGATTAAAGAAATTTGGGGCGTGACATGATGGTTATCTCAGGGTATAGGGAACTGATTTTAATGTGATTAAGACTGATACATTAACTACTAGTATAGAGCAGAATTAGTGTGACGGGATTGCTTCCCTTAGAACATTTGGTAAATACTTAGTCAGCCGTAAGCGGTTGAGCTAGGGAAGTACTTCTTTAGCTCGGTCGGTTAGCGCGCTGCCTTGTAACACAGAGGTCCGGGTTCGAGTCCCGGTGGAGACAAGCAATTTTGTAATGAAATTCGTGCTCTCCGGTTACATTGGCGCCCAACTAAAAAACCCATGGTAGTTAGAGAGGAAATCTAGCTAGGGTATGTTTGTGTGAGAGTCATATTGGTATGATGACTCTTAAGGGGGGGAAGTGTGACGGGATTGCTTCCCTTAGAACATTTGGTAAATACTTAGTCAGCCGTAAGCGGTTGAGCTAGGGAAGTACTTCTTTAGCTCAGTCGGTTAGCGCGCTGCCTTGTAACACAGAGGTCCGGGTTCGAGTCCCGGTGGAGACAAGCAATTTTGTAATGAAATTCGTGCTCTCCGGTTACATTAGGACAAACAGTTTATATCAAAATCAGACATGATAGCATATAATAATCAAAGCACAATGGCCGCTATAGGCAGTTAATTAAAAAAAAAGAAATAAAAAAAGGCAAACGTGGCAGAAGTTAAGACGAATATTGTGGAAGAATTGGTTTGATTAATACAAATAAGATGGCGGACTGAGCATGACGGTATGAGTGAAGGTCTACTCATATTGATCAATATGGATGTGTTGTGGTTATATTCCAACTAATTATTTTGTGATTAGAACCAGATATGAACATTTGTGACATTTGTGACATTACGAGATCTAAATGGGGAAAAGGAGGAACAGTAATAACAACAAGACAGGTTTGACCCCACCAAACAAAACACAAATCAATATGGCGTCACCCTGTCATCAACAACAACAAAGTTTCTCTAATGTACTGAGTCAAGCTCACGACACGTTATATACTAGTACACCAATGAACTCTCACACAACGCCACTAACGGGAACATTTCAACAAAATTATCACAATCCTACGAATCATATGAACCAGACCTTTGAATGCCCGAACCCACAGATACAACAGTCATCTCGTTTTTCTCCTAATGCTGGTCCAACTTCTTACTCCGGCTATCAACCTCCACCATTACCTTCATTCCCATCATTTCCATCATCACAAACTGATGGGGCTCGTTCAAATATAACCATGGAAATGTTGTTTTCAACAATTAACATAATGAACCAAAGATTAGAACGAATAGACTTTGAAGTAGGTGATAAACTCTTTAAACTGGACAAAAAACTTGATGAAAGATTCAACAACATTGATACGAAAATTTCAAACTTACACCAAGAAATCGACTCTGTAAAGAAAACTCAAAATGAACATGCATAAATTTTGGAAAATGAAGAAAAGCACCATTTTGAAATTGCCGACAGAATGAATTTGGTAGAAAATTACACCCGAGAAATTGATACAGAAAAAAATCAACTGAAAGAGGAGTATTTAAAACTACAAAGTCACTCGATGAAATACAACCTTATATTCGGCGGTATTGTATAAACTGATGAGGAGGAAAATACTGAAACTGTACTCAAGAACTTTATTAAAACAGAACTAAATATTCCTGAAGCGGATGAAATAGATTTCCAAAACGTCCATAGATTACGACCACGACGGGACGGAAAACCGCGTAATATTATTGCTCGATTTACTCACTATAAAGACCATGAAAGAGTGAAAAAAGTCGTTCCGCAGAAACTTTAACTAAAACCAAAATTTACAGTTAACCAGCAATATCCCACTGAGATCAGCAACCGTCGTCAAAAACTGTTACCAAAGCTAAAGGAACTCTATAGGCGTAATATCCGGGCATCATTAGTGTATGATCAGATTTTTGTAGACGATCAAACCAGCCGGTGAAGAGCCTCGTAACCCAATACACAGTAATCAGACGGGACACCGTTAGGATAACGCAACAGACAGTCGTAGAACGCTAAATAACAATGTAAATAAACTCTATCACTTACCTTAATGTTTGTGGTTTAAAATCAAAATTGTTGAACCCTGACTTTGATAATTTTATTAAAAAACATGATATTCTGGTGTTTGTAGAAACAAAAACTGATGATTATGACGAAATTAAATTACCAACAGACTATACTCTATTTACTAAGAATAGACAAAAATTTAAAAAGAAATCAGGAGGTATTATTATCATTTATAAAAAGAAACTGTCACATATTCTTAAATTTATTAACTCAGAATCTGAGTTCGTTCAGTGGGTAGAAATTTTACATGGACATTTTGATACGGGTAAAGATATCTTACTTGGGTGTGTTTATATACCTCCAGAATTCTCCAGATATTCATCTGATGAATCTTTTTCAGAGATTGAAGATGAACTTATTCGATTTTCAAATACTTCAAAAGAAGTAGCACTGATTGGTGATTTTAATTCTAGAACCTCTATTGATAGTGATCATGTTATACCTGATGAAAATTTACTAGAAATTTTACAGGTAGAAGACGATGTTATAAATAAAGATATTTTTTCTTATCTGTTGTTAGAAAGTAAAAATATTCCTCTACAAAGATACAGTTATGATCAAGGTAGAGTGAATAAATATGGTACTCTTCTTTTAGAACTATGTAAAAGATGTGGAATTTTTATATGTAATGGTCGTATTTTCTCAGACAAATTTATAGGTCATACTACATGTAAAGACTCCAGCGTAGTAGATTATTTAATTGTATCTCCTCACATGTTTGATTATATCTCTGAATTTAGAGTAGATGAGTTTAATCCCATGTTTTCAGATGTCCATAACAGTATATGTTTTACATTGTCTTTCAATACTGATAGTAATTACACTGATGAGGGCCCTCATGGGGTTTTTGATTATGTGATTACTTGGCCGTTTTTTTTTAATGATTATTTGATTATTAAGCCAGATATTTCATGATTATTTGATTACCTAGGACTGTATTTTTAGTTTATGATTATTTGATTACTAAAGATAAGCAAATATTTAATGATTATGTGATTATATTGGCAAAAAAATGGTGATTATGTGATTACTAGGACCCCCCCATGAGGGGCCTCACTGATAAGGTAAACACAGAAAAAAATACAGGTAACACAGAAACTCACATTAAATGGGACTGTAGAAAAGCAGACGAATATTTTCAAGCGTTATCCAGTGTCTCAGGTAATTTACAACAGATTGATCACGTTTTGAGTAGTATTGACACAAATAATTTTACGCCTGAAAAGATAAACGGTCTAGTTGATGACCTTGGCAATGTACTGTTAGATACGGCAGAAGGAGTTCTAGGCAAGACTAAAAAAAGACCGGTTTATCCCGACCGCAAAAATAAACCATGGTTTGATAAAAATTGCCAAGACAAACGTAATGAGTTTCACAAGGCTAGAGCGAAATCAGGTGGTAATAAACTGGCAATGAATAGCAAGGCCAAGGAATACCGCAAGACACTTAACATTAACTATCAGCAGTATAAAGAAAAATGTTCGGATGAACTGAGGGCACTCTCAAAAAATGACTCTAAGGGATTTTGGAAGACACTTAAAAAATATTCTGGCTACAAAAAAGACAACCCCTCTATCAGTATTGAAGCATTTCATGAATATTTTAAAAACATGAATGCAAATGACGAAGAAGATCTTGACGGCATCGACATCAATGCGTTGTGTAGTGACCCCATTTATAATGAAATTTTAAATGGAGTCATAACAGAACAAGAGGTTGTGGATGCCGTTAAGAACTTGAAACATGGTAAAGCATCTGGTACTGACAAGATACTGAATGAGTTTTTGAAAAACTCTCCACCATTTTTTATTTGTATTTACACTAAAATTGAGAAAGGAAATGGTGAATATGTCAAAGCGACAACCACCCGACCATAGAGCAAACAACAGCCGAAGGCAACCAATGGGTCTTCAATGTAGCGAGAATTCCCGCACCCGTAGGTGTCCTTCAGCTGGCCCCTAAAATATGCATAATAGTACAGTGATAATGGACGTCATACTAAACTCCGAATTATACACAAGAAACTAAAATTTAAAATCATACAAGACTAACAAAGGCCAGAGGCTCCTGACTTGGGACAGGCGCAAAATTGCGGCGGGGTTAAACATGTTTATGAGATCTCAACCCTCCCCCTATACCTCTAGCCAATGTAGAAAAGTAAAAGAATAACAATACGCACATTAAAATTCAGTTCAAGAGAAGTCCGAGTCTGATGTCAAAAGATGTAACAAAAGAAAATAAATAAAATGACAATAATACATAAATAACAACAGACTACTAGCAGTTAACTGACATGCCAGCTCCAGACCTCAATTAAACTGATTGAAAGATTATGTCTTCATCATATGAATATCAGGTACAATCCCTCCCGTTAGGGGTTTAGTATCATACTATCATAAAATATATGAGAAGAACATAACCCGTGTCATGCCAACAACTGTTTTTTTAGAAATAAATGTGTTTAGTTCCGATGCAAAGACCCTATCAGTGAATCAATGTTAAATCCAAAATATGCAATCTTTAATGACCTGACAACAGTATCGTAACTATATCCCCTTTTAATAAGTCTATTTAAAGGTTTTGTTAGTTTCTGAGGAGAATACTGACATTTTTGTGCTTTATAAAGAATATTTCCATAAAATTTTGGATGTGAAATACCTGAACGTATAAGATGTCTGCATGTTGAGTTATATTTACGAATTATTTCCTTATACCGGTGATAAAATTTAGTAAATGTTTTGACCAGTTTGTGATATCGAAAACCCTGGTGTAATAATTTTTCAGTAATACATAAATTTCTCTCGCTAAAATCTAAAACATTGTTACATACACGAGCGAATCGTACAAGTTGAGAAATATAAACACCGTAAGATGGTGACAAGGGAACGTCACCATCTAAAAATGGATAATTAACAATAGGAAATGAAAAATCATCTCTTTTATCATAAATTTTTGTATTAAGCTTCCCGTTTATGATATAGATATCAAGATCGAGGAAAGGGCAGTGGTCATTGTTATCATTAGCTTTATTTAAAGTAAGTTCTACAGGATAAATTTCTTTAGTATACATACTGAAGTCGTCATTATTTAGAGCCAATATATCATCCAAATATCTAAAAGTATTGTTAAATTTTTGTATCAAATGTTGTTTTGATGGGTCTTTGCTAATTTTAGTCATAAATTGTAACTCATAACAATACAAAAACAGGTCCGCAATAAGTGGTGCACAGTTAGTCCCCATTGGAATTCCAATAACTTGACGATATACGGAATCTCCAAAGCGAACAAAAATGTTATCAAGTAAAAATTCAAGTGCATAAATAGTATCAAAGCATGTCCAATTGACATAGTTCTTTTGTTTATTGCTACTAAAAAATGATCTAAAAGAGTTTGAACATATGTACTCGCATTCCGACTTTTTAAATGCCCAGTTAATTAGGGATGTGAATTTTTTCTTAATAAGAATATGAGGCAAAGTGGTATATAGGGTAGAAAAATCAAAACTTTGAACAGATTCAAAATCACCAATATATGCATGCAATTTATCAAGTACTTCCAACGAGTTTTTGACACTCCAAAAGTAATTAATTCCACTATTTTCAAAGGCCTTATTTGAACAATTTATTATCAGGTTTTTTATTGTACCAAGTGTACTAGTAAGTAAAACAGACAATTTAGTAGTTGAACAATGGCTGGAAGATGAAATAAATCTATATTTGTAAGGTTTTTTGTGCAGCTTCGGAAGCCAGTACATAGTTGGGACTTTCATTGTGTTTGGTTCTGCTTGTAAAGAAGTAGCTAAAAGTTTATGTTTGTTACAGATGTCGTTTTCTGAAAATGAAGTCAGTTGGAATGTTGGTGAATTCGTGATTTCCTTTTGCAGAACCTCTATATAAAATTTACGTCAAACAATAATGATATTATTAGCAGCTTTATCAGCCGGGACAAAAACAAATTCCTTGGCTAGTTCTGTTAGTTTATTTTTGATACGCGAAATTGGGTTTTTATAGTTTTTGTTGAGGGTAAAATGTTCTTTAAAATGTTGTATTCGAATATCAACTATCTTCATTACTGAATTAATAAAAGAGTCCAAAGATTTTTTGTCAGCTTTTTCCCGTTTTACCCATTTCAAACAGTAGGCGCGGAGTGAGTCGTTGATGATATTACGACACTCATTCCAGTTAATAGTTGACGGGGGACGATATTTAGGTCCTTTACTGAGGAATGATTTTAACTCTCGGTCGCGAACGATGTTAAGGTCTCCTGTTATAACATGGGAAATTGGTCCATAGGTGTATTCTGAATTACTGCAATTACACGACATAGGTGTATTTTCAGTGATATTTACATCTTTACACAATTGGCTATAATTAAACACATATTTTCGGGTAGATTTCTCGTAAATATAACAAATGAGAGGGAGTTCAGTATTATCAAAATATCCAGGAATTTGGTCTTTAACAGAATGGTCGTTAAAAATACCGGCAATATTTACAAAATCAAAACCTTTATTGACATACTTTATTTTAATAAAATGTTTTTTATGATCTTCAGGGCGATCAATTTTTGGAAACAGTTTAGAATAACAATATGCCATTATAATTTGGACAATTTCATACTTAGGACTGTAATATGAAATTGTGTTGCAATCCTCTAAAATTTTATTTAATTTATTTATAGGTAAAGAACAAAGCTTGGTTAACTAAACTATTTAATGTGATATTGGATACAGGTATAATTCCTGAAACTTGGACAGCAGGAATAATTATACCAGTTTTTAAAAATAAGGGTTGTCCAAAGGATCCAGATAACTATAGAGCTATAACATTAATTAGTTGTATAGGGAAATTATTCACTTCCATAATCAATACTCGATTGAATTTTTTTGCAAATGAAATTTCACTTATACATGAAAATCAGGCGGGTTTTAGAAAGGGGTATTCAACTGTAGACAATATTTTTGTGCTTCATGCACTCATAGAGCTGTATTTCTCATTTGGAAAAAAACTTTTTTGTACTTTTGTAGACTTTCGGAAAGCATTCGATACTGTATCAAGATCTGGTTTATGGGAAAAACTTCAATTGAGTAATATTAAAGGGAAGTGCTTTAAAGTTATTTTTAATATGTACCAAGGAATCAAATCATGTGTAAAATATAATGGATGTCAGTCAGATTTTTTCCCCTGTTTAGCAGGTGTAAGACAGGGGGAGAATTTATCGCCATTTTTGTTTTCAATTTTTCTTAATGACTTAGAAGACTACTTTAAGAATCTAGATGGGATTCCACTAGAAACTGTTAAAGAGAAGTTTCAAAGTGAATTGCACATATTTTTTGAATTATTTGTTATATTATATGCAGATGATACTGTAATTTTATCTGAAACAGAAGAAGGTATGCAGAGATCATTAAATATTTTTCAATCATATTGTGAAAAGTGGAAATTAGAAGTCAATTTAAATAAAACAAAGGTGATGATTTTTAGAAAGAGAAAAAGTAAAAAGAAATTTAAATTTTTATTACAAGACAAAGAACTTGAGATTGTTGAAAAATTTTCTTATTTAGGTGTTATCTTTAAATATAACGGTACTTTTTTAGATACCAAAAAGAAACTTATTGATCAAGCACATAAATCGATGCATTTTATACATAGAATTGTTAAAAACGAAAACATTTCTATAGATTTGCAACTGAAATTATTTGATTCCATGATAGAACCCATTCTTTTATATGGTTCTGAAGTTTGGGGTTTTGAGAATTTGAAAATTATTGAACAGATGCATTTGAAATTTTGCAAAAGAATTTTAAAAGTTCGAAATACTACACCCAATTTCATGGTGTATGGAGAATTGGGAAGATTTCCTCTGCAAATTCGAGTTAAATGTAGAATGATTTCGTATTGGTGTAAAGTTGTAAACAATAGCAGTAAACTAAGTAGTTCTTTGTACAGGCTGATGTTATCATTGAAGAATCATGGCCATTATGTTTTCAAATGGATTGATTCTGTCGAATCAATATTTAACAACACTGGTCTAGGATATATTTTCATAAACCAAATTGGCTTTTGTGATAAAAATTATCTTGATCGTATATTGAGTGATCAGTTTATTACCTCATGGTTTGGCGATATAGAAAATTCATCCCGGGGACAATTTTATGGGACATTCAAAAAGGACTTTGGACTAGAAAAATATCTGATCAGACTATCTGAACAGAATAGAGGGTGGATAACTAAATTAAGGACATCGAACCTACGTATTTCAATCGAGACAGGCCGTTGGCAAAATATACCTAGACCAGAGAGAATATGTACCTTATGTCATAAATTTATTGGTGATGAATTTCATGTTTTATTTGTATGTCAACATGATTCTATTGTTAATTATAGAAACAAATACTTACCTAAATATTATACTATTAATCCTCAATATATTAAGTTCAGGGGCGTAGCTAGGCATTCATTCAACTGTAGGCACAAATCGGCAGGGGGTCTGGGGGCCGATTAAGGCCCCCAACAGGTCCAGGGCAGAGCCCTAGTAGGGGTTCAGGGGGGCTTTTTTCCCCCGACGGAAAACGGATTTCAGCGTTTTGGCTGCAAAATTTTATGCACAAAAATATTAAATTTTCTGGTCATTTAATCATGATAATTATATTATACATGATGAAAAGTTCGAAGAATTATGAATAATTTACCATAACATCTGAATGGGGAATTAAATAACTCAGTACAATTGGAAAATCAAATATTAAAAAAAATATTTACAATATGTACTGCCCATCATAGATCCGCGTATCCCTTTAATTAAGCAGTACACCCTATTTTGGTATTTTCAAATCTATTCCGTTATGATCGATATATACGTTGAACTTAATGGATAGTACATTTTGACGATCCTTCATTAAAAAAAATACGTACGTGCACGTAAACACTGATATTATACTATATAATAACACTACCCTTTTGGCTAGAGAGACATCAACCATCAAAATTTTGATTCTTAAACCTTCAACCTAGCCACACAAACACATACACACAAAGTCAATGCCTATTGTAAAAGTTCTGTTCTGTTCATACTAACGTAACCAAATTCAAGAAATTCGTATTTCTTTATATACCGCGCTACTGTAAAATCCCTACCTGCTTAGGAATTTGAATAATTGTAGTCCTTACTCGTAGATCTGAGAGTACTCAAAACTACTGGAAGCTAGTTGATAGATTGATTTCTAAACATCCAGTGTTAAATATTTATGTAAGTTTAGAACAAACAAAAAATGATTATTTACAATAAACACAACAGGGAACTTAGTCCTGTAATAAGTGTTGTACAGGACGAAGGTCTGGAAATTTGAAAATGCCATGCATTGGAAAATTAGGGATTATTGGATAGGAGCAGAAACTTTGCCTTTCAGTAGACCAACTACGAATTCCTTAAAGAGTGGCATTCTCTCTACAACTAGGCTTAAGATTAAATATCCCCATTCTGACCAGACGTGACTACGTATTTATGCATCCTGCACAGCCAAACGGAGGACCAACATTGGCAAGTTGGGTGAAGAAAAAGTGGAAAGCTAGTTGAAAACTAACAACAACTAATTAAAAATTCATGTGTCTAAGTTGAGGTTCATTCAAGTTTTTGTTGATAGAATTGAAATGATCTGAACCAAAGTTCTAGTTTATAGTTTCTATATAAGGTACACACATAAAAACATTCAATTCTATCCAATATTCCATTCACTAAGGACGAAAGACAAGTGTACACATGACATTCGAGTTGTGACAACTTCACTGGAGTTCATCTACATATAACGTTGTTTATTATTTTATTTGATAAAAACAAATATTTGTGAAAAAATTATGTGTAGGCACGTGCCTAAGGTGCCTAACGGCAGCTACGCCCCTGAAGTTGGAAGGATTATTGTCCATATGTAATATGGATGTCTACAAACGATTGTCATTTTTTATTAAAAAAATTGCTTGTTTATTCTAAAATATCTACAATAATTATTGTATTTCTATATGTTTAGATAGTACTGCATGCTCATTTCGTCATTCAATTGTTTATGTATTATACTTTGACCTCATGTTACACATTAATGTGTCTGAGCGTTATCAATAAATCTTAAATTATTTATCTCAGCTAGGTCAATTTTCAACAAACGTGTGTACCTTAATGTTTCCGCTACCAAATCCTACCATTTTCAAAAGTTATTTCTAATTGATTTTAAATATGGTAAGTTTAAAATGAGCCAAACATTATAATTTTTCATTGACCAAGAAATAACTCAAAAGTAATTGAAGTAATTTCAACCTAGACTTATTTTTGTGCATCAATTAAATGTTAAAATAAACAAGAAATAATTGTAACAGGATGCTAATATGGATTAGAAGTAAGTATTGTTTATCTTGATATTCTTTTTTTAAGAAGATTGTGATGATTTAATTGATTTAAATTAGATGTATTCACATTTAAATTCTTCTTTTGTCATATTATTCCGTGTACCACTGACCTGTTTGTTATTTTATGAATGATCTAATACCGGAGAAGACGTTGATTAGCCGTTAATCCCAGCTCTATTGTTTTTACTCATAGTTTCTATTTCTGTAACTAGTGTAAATTGATTAGATCTATTGTTACGAATAACAATGGATTTTTGGCACAGGGTGTGACGAGTAGGGTTTCTCAAAACTCCTGCTTCTACCTCCCGGAAACACAGTCCATTGCTATTTATAACAATAGAAATTGATTATTTTTTTTAAAATAGCATGAGCATACAAAATTCCCAATAGTGTTCACTACTTCACGGCCGACACTCGGCTAACCGAGAGATAGGTCAGTTAATCTATATTGAGTATGCGGCTATATCGGCGGTGGGTCTGTTAATCGGGTTGGCTAAAGTCTGTTAAGAGTAAAACTCACAATTTAATGTTGAACTCTGTTAAATATACAGATTTTTTGGCACATTATGAGAATCACATCAAAAAAAGAAAAGTGTCTGACAAAATGATATCTATCATAGAACATTTTCCACAATTAAAAAAAATGCATAGCCTGCGCAATTTTAAGTAAAACGAAAAGGCGTCGCGCAAGTATGTGGTTTTTATGCTTGTACGCATAGCAATATTTTAGATAAAAGGCCAAAAACCATTTTTAGATATGATTTAAAGGACACAAAGTAGTACTTTGGTTCTAAAAAATCAATTGTCATTGATAAATATTTCATAATTGTTATATAAGTTGAGTTATACCACATTTTTATGAATATTAGAGGAATACAGTCTGTTAATGGGTTGGACAATTTAAATCGTGTCAGTTAAGAGTTATTTAGCCACGACAATAGTCTTACTACCTTGAGTTTATATTTTCACATGAAAAAAAATGAGATGTACTTATGACGAAAAAATTACAATACGGTGCAACAGTATCCTTATAGAAAGAGCACTTTTATTTTAATTTTTTTTCTCTGCATTTCATTAAAAGGGTGTGTCACTTCTAATTAGCGTTATATGGACTGATTGGCCGCTCGAATTCGCATGAATTTATTATTTACGCCAAGTTATCAATCAGCCTTATTTTTTTGTCTGTTCAAAGTCTGTAACATCTATGAATCTGTCATGTGTTGCAATTCAGCTGGTTAAATTCCATGCGTTTTCTTTTGAACACTAAGGCTTTTCTACCTTAGGAATAGATTACCTTATGCCGGCGTCACACATTGGCGGATAGACCAGCGTGCACCAAACGTACAGAGAAAACTGACAAAGTCGGTATACGTTAGTTGCACGCCATAGGAACGCTTAGCAAACGTTCAAAGCGCGTTAAATAAGTTTGAAGTACGTCGAAATACAAAGGTAAAATTGAGAAAGGAAATGGGGAATGTGTCAAAGCGACAACAACCCGACAAAAGAACAGGCAACAGACAAAGGCCACCAATGGTTCTTCAATGTAGAGAAAAACTCCCGCACCCGTAGGCGTCCTTCAGCTGGCCCCTTAAAAAATATGCATACTAGTACAGTGATAATGGACGTCAAAATAAAGTCCGAATTATACACAAGAAACTAAAATTAAAAATCATATAAGACTAAGAAAGGACAGAGGCTCCTGACTTGGGACAGGCGCAAAATTGCGGAGGGGATAAAAATGTTTATGTATTATCAACCCTCCCCCTATACCTCTAGCCACTGAAGGAAAGTAAATACGCTTGATGAACGCTACAACCCGAGGAAATTTTTATGCAGCATAAAAAAAATACAACATACGCCAACATTCGTTTCTTGAACACCGGATAAACGCTTAGCCTTAGGTACGCTTCTAGTACCCCCAATACACGCTTAAAGCATATTGGCAGCGTAAATGATTTTTAACACGCCGGAGCTATACGCTGATGTGTGACGCCGGTATTAGTTGTATTTCCTCAATGCTTTTCAACTTTGTTTTTGGCCTTTTAAACATTTTTTCGAGCGTCACTGATGAGTTTTTCGTAGACGAAACGCGTGTCTGGCGTAAATATAAGGCGCAAGTATCAAATTTCAATCCTGGTATCTATGAGGAGTTTATTTCCGGTATGTATATTCCTTTGTACCGAGTCATCATTCTCATTTTCTGCCGCCTAAGGAAATGTCTGTACCAAGTTCTAAACCGTGGTTCTAAACAAGAGATAGACATTAGTTTTTTTTTTTTTAAAGTGTTGGGTGCTTATCTAATGTGTAACAACAAGACAATTTTATATTCCTGTAAATCACAATGAATGCATAATAATAATTTTATTTTTCGAGTAATGATCAATACCAATGATATCGTAATTCATTTAGCCGACTCGCAGTCCGCAAACGTGCTTGTTTTTCTATCGAGTGACCTTCAAGGTGGTGTAGAGAAAGGTTAATGTTGAAAGGTGTCTATATTTGTTTGCATTATAAACATATTTCAGTTCATTTGATAAAAAAAATCAAAACATTACGAAGTTTATCTCTGATTTATGTACTTGTTAACTATGTAAATGACAAATTGGTGCCATTCATATCAATGAAACAGAATCCACATGATATATGCGACCATTCTTTGATGAAATAATATTACTCTGATTTTACACTTTTTAAAATCATTTATATCAATTTTCAGATTCCATTGTCTAAACTTATGTTTCATTGTTCATGTGTTGTTTCCATTTATTCTAGCCACTAATATTGGGCCTATCTCTTTATTCAGATAACACCCCATATAACAATTGAATTATATAATTGTAATGTCATTCATAACTCTTAACAGACCAATTAACAGACCGAGTTTTATACATCCGACCCATTAACAGACCATATTTTTATAAAAAATTGATTTATGTCACCAAAATACAGTTTTTCGTGTAGATTTTTCACATATTGATGTTAATATAGTAAACAAACATAATGCCAGTCTTTTTTCGATGTTCAAAAGATTGCATGCAAGTAAACTCAACCAACTTGTCATTTTTGTGTACATTTTGTGTGTGTAAAATGTGTATAAATTTACTGATGAGTAACTCGCCTTTTCATTTTATAGATCGTTTATTGAAGCTAGAAAAAAATTAATTACACCACTGGATTCAGTACTCCAAATCATTTTGTCAGACATGAATAGTTTTTATGATATAAATATAATTAAAAAGTTATACAATGAAACATGCTGACCTTGCACTGATTTTCACGATAACACCTGATTAACAGACTTTAGCCAACCCGATTAACAGACCCACCACCGATATAGCCGCATACTCAATATAGATTAACCGACCTATCTCTCGGTTAGCCGAGTGTCGGCCGTGTACTTGTTGTTTCAAGATATTAAAAAAAGCATTTTAGGAAATTCACGGCAATATCGAAAAAATATTTTAAAAAGTATCTATTATTTTAAATAAATAAAATCTTCTTTGTTTGAAGATAAAGCTTTTACCCGAGTCATATGTTTCTATTCTAAACGATTCATCTTTAAAAAGGGGGGTTCTTACTCTTTGGATTATAATATTGACAACTGCATACAACGAGCATGATGTATTTTGGTTTGTAATAAAAATGCAAGAAATAGACAACCTTTACCTGCTGATCGGGCTTTATATTATCAAAATACATTTTGTAAGTTAAAATTACCGCCAACTTAGACTACTAAAGAAAATATACGTGACGCCAAGCAATATTCCTGTGCCTTTTGCCATTTGAGAAATGTAAAATACTTGTAAATTAATAAGAGATTTTCGGCGATGAAATTTTTCATGCAGTTGGTCATTGATATCTTAGCCAAAAGCACAAGGGATAATAAACTACGTACGGATTTTTTGTGGGCACTATTTTCTATGTGCAACTTCAAATATTTTGTATTCCAGAATTAATAGTAGAAACAAGTTGCTTTTTTAGAAGAAAAAAAAGTCAATACGTGAACCTTAGAACTCGTTTTTATGCAAATCTTATTTCAACTGAATTGCAAATTATACCTCAGTGTTTTCATTATCATCTGTGTGGAGGATAATGTTTTCTTTTTATTGTAAATCAGGACAATTTGGGTATGTTGAGAGTGGTGTTAAATATAAAGTGAGGAGATAATTAATGTTTTTATTTCGATATTAATTTTTACCAACGTGAAAGGTCCAACTACTACCAATGGATGACACTTCTAGGGTTCTTATTGGTAGAGGTAATATTTCACCTAAGTCCAACCGCCATTTTATTTACTTTTCTGTGAAAAAAAACATACTAGATAAATAAAGGAAGATGTGGTATGAGTGCCAATGAGACAACTCTCCATCCAAGTCATAATTTATAAAAGTAAACCATTATAGGTCAAGGTACGGCATTTAACACAGAGCCTTGGCTCACACCGAACAGCAATCTATAAAGGGCCCCCAAAAATACTAGTATAAAACCATTCTAATGGGAAAACTAACGGTCTATATAAAAACGAGAAACGAGAAACACGTATGAACTACATAAACAGACGACAACTACTGTACATCAGATTCCTGACTAAGGACAGGTGCAAACATTTGTAGCGGGATTAAACGTTAAAGTACGATTAAAAATTATACGTATGGATAGCTATTTCGTTTTTTTCTATATAGATTTTCAACTATATATTTTATTATCATATAGCATATAAGTGAGTAAGCAATCAGTGTAAAGTTCTTTATTGTCATGTTTTAAATATATTGAATACCCCGTATCGAGTTGCTCTTAATTGCAGGATGCTAATACAGATAAGAAGAAAAAATGTTCCGAATGAACAAAAAGAAAGTTTCCGAATATTTCTCCATAGACCATATTTCTAACTAATAAATATGCGTGAACCCTCACGGGTTCACGCAAAAAAGTGTCCAATTAATTAATCAATAACATATCAGCCTGTTAGATTATAACAATGGCACTTTCTTTAGCATTCGTTGGGAGGAATACAAATCTAGGGTGCTAGCATAAGGCAGCTTAACTGCCTAAAAATTAAATACTTTACAGAAGAAAATAATACGCTGAAAGGAAAATTAGTAAAAGTAGTATAATGCAATATATCCAATTCAAACGACATAAGGACAAAAAAAAGTAAAATGCATTTCTTTTTCGTGACAAACTGCCTACTGATGATAAATTCAGGACAGTAACCAATGATGAGGCCCGTCGAAATTTGCCTCGCCAGAAAACTATGGAAAGCCAACGGAGTCAAAATTCTTAATTCGTAAATAGTCAATTTGCAACTTGTATCATTGTAATTTCAAAATTCTAATTTGTATATTGTCAATTTGTAACCTGAATTTTTGTAATTTCAAAATTCTAAATTCGTAAATTGTCAAATGATTGTCAATGTGTAACTTGTAACTTGTAAATTGTCAATTTATATATGGATGTTTTATAATTTGTAACATGTCGATTCGTGAAATGTCGATGTGCTAAATGTCATCGTTGTATTATGCTAAGGGACTGTTCAATATTTCAGATTTCAATATATCAGACTATCTTATAAATTATTTTGACCTAATGGAATACCAAGTTGTTTAATAGTTTGGTGTATTGCTGTTAAATTTGTGGATTTAATTAATAGGTAAGAAAAAAAGCTCAAATATTTAGTTAGGGATAAATTCAGATAGTCAACTTTAATTTTTTTGTAAATTTTTCAAATCCACTTGGATTTTCAAAAACCTATACAGCTTATTCATTAATATATTGATCTTATAGGAAACCAGGTTGTTTGGTAGTTAGGTGTAGTGCTGTTAAATTTATGGATTTTATTAATAGGTAAGAAAAAAAGCTCAAATTTTCATTTTAGGCTAAATTCAGATAGTCAACTTTAATTTTTTTTATAACTTTTTCAAATCAACTTGGATTTTCATAAAACTCAAGAGCTATCTCAATTATATATTGATCTTACAGAAAGCCAGTTTGTTTGGTACTTTGGTGTATTGCTGTCATTTTTATGGATTTTATAAATAGGTAAAAAAAATCTAGAATTTTAAGTTTAGGCTGAATCTAGATAGTCATCTTTAATGTTTTTTTTAACTTTTTTAAATCAACCTGGATTTTCATAAAACTAAACAGCCTTTTCATTTATATATTGAACTTACAGAATGCCACGTTGATAGGTAGTTTGGTGTATGTCTGTCATTCTTACGGATTTAATAACAAGGTTTAAGAAAAAGCTCAAATTTTCAGTTTATTCTAAATCCAGATAGTCATCTTTAATTTTTTTATAACTTTTTCAAATCAACATGGATTTCCATAAAACTTTACAGCTTTTTCATTTATATATTGATCTAAAAGAATGCCAAGTTGTTTGGTAGTTTTGTGTGCTGCTGTCATTCTTATGGATTTAATAAAAAGGTTAAAGAAAAAGCTAAATTTTCTGTTTTAGGTTATTTCAAGATAGTCATCTTTAAATTTGTTCATAAGTTTTTCAAATCAACTTGCATTTTCATAAAACTCTACTGCTAAATCATTTTTATATTGATCTTACTGAATGCCAGGCTGTTTAGTACTTTGTTTTTTTGCTGTCATTTTTATGGATTTAGTTAATAGCTTAAAAAAAAGCTGCAATTTTAAGTTTGGACCAAATTTGGATGGTGACTGGTCACTTTTTAATTATTTTTTAACTTTTTCAAATCAACTTAGATTTTCATATAACTGTACAGCTTTCTCATTTATATATCAATCTTACAGAATGCTAGGTTTTTTGATAGTTTTGTGTTTAGTTGTCAAATTTAGGGAATTAATTAATAGGCGAAAAAGGCTGCATCAAATTCAAAAACATGCCTGCCTATATTTGCTCAAAAGGACCATAATTTCTTTTTCCAAAAGTAGAACAGATAAAGGAATATTCATATTTGAACTAAATGTATACATATATATGGAATTAACTAGCACATTTTAAATTTTGTATTAACACCAAAGTTTATTCTTTGATTTCAAGACATAAAATTTAAAAACTTTAAAATAAAAAAAGAACCTAAATCATTTGAGATTGTCTTATAGTTTTAGAGGGGCAAGGACTTTTTTTATAGATTTTTTTAGATGGGCAAGGACTTTTTTTCAGAATTTAAAAGGATGGGCGTTAGCTTTTTTAATGAAACAATATTAAGAATGCACCGGCCCATCCATCTGGTAAATATTGAACGGTCCCTAACGATCATTATGACGACAGATGACGCTTGGTTTCTTCTTCGGTGTTTTAACCTCCTGTAAGTAGGAGCACCTCCATGTGGAATATATACCTTAGTAATTTAAATATCAAATGTACAGAACATACATGTAAAAGAAAACAAAAAGATAAATACAGTGTTTTTTTATATGGTATGTATACCAGGGACTCGGTTTAAAATAGAGGTGTTCAGGAGATATGTATTTATATATACTAGTTTAAATTAGTTAACGGTTCAGGAGAAATGTATATATTTACTAGTTTGAATTAGTTAACTGTTCAGGAGATATGCATGGGTTCGAATCCCGGCGAGGGAAGAACCAAAAATTTGCGAAAGCAAATTTACAGATCTAACATTGTTGGGTTGATGTTTAGACGAGTTATATATATACATATATGTAGTTTAAATTGTTTAACTGTTCAGGAGATATGTATATATATATAAACATATGAGTCTGAAAGATTGTGTAACAATACCGATAAATATTTATCGGTATTGTTACACAATCTTTCAGACTCATATAATTTTTCCTGTTTGTGTAGTATTGTCAATTTTTGATGATCCAATACCTATTAAGTTTACTGGTTGGTAGATTCGTATAGACTCTATATAAACATATATATAGTTTAAATTGTTTAACTGTTTAGGAGATATGTATTTATATATACTAGTTGAAATAAGTTAACTTTTCAGGAGAAATGTATATTTACTGGTTTGAATTAGTTTATGAAAATCAGTTAAAATGTTTCCGATTAGCTTGAATAATGCAGTGATGTATGAAATGTTCATCGATAAAGACAGAGTACAATCAGCTTAAATAATGCAGTGATGTATTTAAGTAAAATCATTTGAAATGTTCATCGATAAAGACTGAGTATAATCAATCTTACAAACTTTTATACTCTTGTTAGGCCGTTCAGGAAATTCGGCACTTCAGTCAAGTGTTTAGGATTGTGATTTTGTTATCCGAATTGCATATATCCTAAGGGTCTTCACATTTAAGACAGGAATGTAACCTTCGCTATAGTTTGTAGAAAACATTATTCAAAACGTATTCATGTTCTATATCAGTCCAAATAAAATAAAAGAAAACATCTGTGACATACAAAATGTATCCACGTTCTGTATCAGTCCAAATAAACTATCGGAGAATTAAGCCCAAAGTTATAAAAAAAATGATAATGCGATAAAAACAATAAGCTGATTATAAGAATGTAAAATGACAAAAGGTGCGACTGATTAATACAAAGAGCAAATTAATAAACTAGTTTGAGTAACAGACAATAAATACCAGAAGATGTGGTATGACTTGAAGGGTGTACGTCGCCTTCCCGATTGTTGAAAGGAATAAAATGTCCTAATTTCCGACATGACAATTAAAAGTGTGTAATATAATTATCCTGTATAACGATACACATAAGTGATGACCAGTAACTCTATTGATGATTTGTAGATCAGAAACTGATTTAAAATAAACTATAAAATTAGTTATGAATACGACAGTTTGGAGACTTAGGCCGCATTTCTTTCTAACCAAAATTTTGTAAACGTTGTGTCGCGTTTATTGGTGTTTTCTAAACGCTACAAAAGTAGAAACAAATACATCGTGTAATAAGTCTTTACTGACCCTGTTTGAACTTTCAATAATTCATGCACACGTTGTTGGTAAACAGATATAGGAGGATGTGGTGTGAGTGCCAAACAGACTTTTTACAAACGTAAAAACAAATACTTCGTTTAATCGGGATGAGGTAAGAAACAAATGTAGCGTCTGTACTAACAAACGACAAGCGACAAACTGCAGACGCATTTTTAGCGTTTGCATAGTTTGTCAAATTTTATGTAAACTTTGCAAACGTATGTTTGAAAGAAATGATCAAAACATGTGCGCGCTTAGCCGTTTGCATCGTTCGTGTTAGAAATTCTTCTTCTTCTTTCGCCACTTTAAAAATGAATTTGTCCGCAGCATTTCTCCAAAACCGCTTGTTAGATTTACTTAGGGTTTCATAAAATGTTAGACTAATATGTCTAGTGGAGCCATCAATCTTTCGTTTGTGCATTGAGGTTTATTAAGGGGTATTTGGGGAGGGGGCAAAAAAAGGGAGGGTTTACTAAAGAACCCTATTTGATTTTATTTTCAAATGAATACTGTAAGTCATGTAGGTGACACACAATACTTCAGAAATGATCATAGGACAATAAAATAAGTCACATGAATTATAGGGTGAGTCCCTGGGGGGGGGGGGGTCATCCTCATCCCCTTTAATTCGAGAATATGCTATAATCTTGTAAACGGTCGTGATCCCCACCCCTAAATCATGTATATTCATGAATGGGACACTAAAACAAATCAAATGAAACAAAACGGAAGTCCATGGGGGTCACCCCCATCCCGTTCAATTTGAGAATGTGCTATTGTCTTGTAAACAGTAGAGATCCCCACCCTAAACAATATATATTTTTGTATGGGACAATGATACAAATCAAATGAAATAAAAGGGAAGTCCATGGGGGTTATCCCCATCCCCTTCAATTTGAGAATATGCTATTATCTTCTAAACGGCAGAGATCCCCACCCCTAAACCATATTTATTCTTGTATGGGACAATAAAACAAATTAAATGAAATAAAAAGGAAGTCCCTGGGAGTCATCCCCAACCCCTCATGTTTGATAAAATCTAAACGATCTAGATCCCCACCCCTTAACCATATACATTCTTGAATGTGACATCAAAACAAATCAAATAAAATATAGGTGAAGCCCATGGCAGTCACCCCACCCCCTCAAGTTTGATTAATTGTAAACGGTCAAGATCCCCACCCCTAAACCATATATATTCTAGTATGGGACAATAAAACAAATCAAACCAATATGGGACCATGGGAATGTCGAATAAAAGGTGCTTTGTTTGGAAGACTTGGTAACAGCTTAAGACACAGGAGTATTAAATAGAGTGAATGAATGTGTGACTGTTCAAGCTGATTTTGCATAGTCTAGTGCCCTGTTATTTCCTTCTAAACAATGCCCATAGTTTATCAATTTGAATAAACAATAAAATAGTTACATTGTTTGTTAGAGTTCCCTCTTATGTTATGGGGCCAGCTAGAGGAAATATTCTAATATAACCCTTTGCCTTTATTCACACTAAAAGTTAACATTGCCGCACCTCATGCATGGAAACTCAATTGTAAAGTGTGTAACAAGCGTAATTGCTGGTCAGATATTTCGGCCAGCGGTCATAATAAAGTTGTACATTCAAAATTGTTTGTTCTAATGACAGTATAATGAGCAGCAGAAGAACCTTGCGTAGCAACGAACCGGAAAGAGCCATCACAATATGTTCATCTAGTTAATGAAAGGAAAAATGGCTTCGATTTCAAAACAAGTACTTCTAAAGCTTGACATTGATAAATACTTGCATTTCAGACTCACACATGTCACATGACATCATCCATGTGAACTATTTGTTCTTTGAAATATAAGGGAAGATTTAACATCGAATAAATACTTCTTCAGGAATAGAATAACAGAAATAAAGAGTGCATTGGGTTATGTTCTTCTCATATATGTATTATATATTTAATTGATCCAACTTTTTGTGTACTATACATATGTGGATATCTATTTTTCTTTTCTTTTTCTTTTTGGGCTGCTTGTTTGTTATCTATATCAACCACACTTGTAATAAAATGCATTGTATTATGAAAAATTATTGATGTTGTAATGTTTATGCCCTTTGGGGCCCATAATTGGAAATAAAAAAAATAAAAAATATCTTATCTTATCTGTAGGACTCAAATCTATAGCGGGTTCCAAATCTATGACAGATTCCTAATTTATGGCAAATGTGACGTGACAAACGCCAAACAACTCAAATCTATGGCAGATTTTTGTTTTTTCCAAATCTATGGCAGATTTGGGAGAAAGAGTAACATATAACGTCACAATTGAAGAACGCCGCCATATTACATCCTTGCCGCCACTTACGATGGCGGAACCCATAGATTTGAACACTATTCAAGATGAAGGTATTTCCCTGACAACAATTTGTGGTTGGTTTCATCTGGGTGGTTTAAAGGAAGATGTCACCTATTATCCTGAAGAGGGACAAAATATGCAGTACCAGCAGAAGTCCGTGCTGAAAAAGGGTACCGCTGTTTTCAGCACGGCATATTTTAGAAAAGGAGTTTTAGCAGTAGTTTACTGTATACGGCTGGCACAGTGTATAAAGTGAAAGATAAAATTAACAGATACAAATTTGATTTAAATCATCATGATCCATCATCGAATAAAAAGATGTATTTACGATATCGCTGAAATAAATATTATTTAAAAATTCAAACTGTTCATTTTATTTGTTACTTTTTTACTTTTTGTTTATATAAAAAGCGGCCTTTTTGTTTGTTAAAGGACTTATTAGTTGGTTTAATGAATGAGTTAAACAGGTACCATGCACAGATTAATAAATGTTTATTTTTTACAGAGCACAACATTTTAATCTTTAGTCTGTATTAAGGTATATGAATTTATCATTTCAATGATGATTTTTTTGGTTGACCATTATGGAATATTTATTAAACAAATGTTTATAGACATGCTCCCGTTGTCGTAAATTTCAACTTGCTCAAGACAAGTCATTGGTCGAAAATGTACAGTACTGCATTGTTTTCTATTTGCACAAAATTTGCAATAGATTAGGAAACAACATAAATTCGCCATAGATTAGGACATTACACAATTTGCAATAGATTAGGTTGTAAAAAATCTTGCCATAGATTAGGCATGACATGACGTCACATTTACCATATATTAGGAATCTGCCATAGATTTGGAACCCACCATAGATTTGAGTCCTACATATATGTTATGATGGTATGATACTAAACCCCTAATGGAAAGGATTGTGTCTGATGTTCATATGATGAAATCATAATCTTTCAGTCAGTTTAATTGAAGTCTAGAGCTGGCATGTCAGTTAACTGCTAGTAGTCTGTTGTTATTTATGTATTATTGTCATTTTGTTTATTTTCTTTGGTTAAATCTTCTGACATCAGACTCGGATTCTCTTGAACTGAATTTTAATGTGCGTATTGTTATGCGTTTACTTTTCTACATTGGCTACAGGTATAGGGGGAGGGTTGAGATCTCACAAACATGTTTAACCCCGCCGCATTTTTGTGCGCCTGTCCCAAGTCAGGAGCCTCTGGTCTTTGTTAGTCTTGTATTATTTTAATTTTAGTTTCTTGTGTACAATTTGGAAATTAGTATGGCGTTCATTATCACTGAACTAGTATATATATGTTTAGGGGCCAGTTGAAGGACGCCTCCGGGTGCGGGAATTTCTCGCTACATTGAAGACCTGTTGGCGACCTTCTGCTGTTGTTTTTTTTTCTATGGTCGGGTTGTTGTCTCTTTGGCACATTCCCCATTTCCATTCTCAATTTTATTCCATTTGAAAATGATACGCATCTCTAACCTATATTTCATTGCCCATATAAAATATTTAATCTTTATCGATTCTTTTATGTCGACCTTATTTAATAGCTATAACTGGTGAACACTATAGTTCCGAAATTGCACACAACGACATAGATATGAACCTCTTTTTAATTTGTCTTAATGTAATATAATCTCTATCAATCCGATAATCATATGGTCAAAATAATATTTTATCTGAAATGTCCTGTCAATAATCACACGGTTCATATGATAAAATCAAAGAGCAGATTGCTCTGAGGGATACGATTGCCGTTGTTTCATTGACACATGTATACATGTAGCTGGATAATATATTATTTTCAAAACTAATTCAACTTCACATTTAAAATAGTTACAAAATAGCCAATCACGATAAAAGTGTATGAACAATGTAATCAGGCCTATGTTCTATTTTTGTACTATCAATTCCAAGTTTACTTTCCACAGCAGTCACTGAGACTCAGACTGAGAGAAGGTATGTCACTTCGTAATTATCACCTATTTTCCTACGTTAATTCTAGGAGGAACCCCATTCCTAACTCTTTAAATATTTAATTTCCTTTGGGTCAGTGATCATGACTCCTTTCCGTACACATTTATCGGTTTAAAATGCGATCGTTTTTAATATAATACGACGTTTATTGATCATGTTGACAGAACGAGCTAATACTCGACGTGTTGTTATTCAGAATTTACGGAAGGAGTCTTCCATATTATCATTTCTAGTTGTCTCTCTTCCGGAAGGGAGACAACTCGAAACGATAATATGGAAGACTCCATTTCACCTGAAGGGCTGTTCTACGATAAGGATTTTTTTTAAATTTAAATGATGCATATGATTTAAAATTATGCAACAACAATAACCTTCAATAGCAGACATACATAGAAAAAATCCCATGAGTTATAAATTAATTAACTGAGTGGAGAATCCAGAGCAAACATTCAATCTAAAACCCCTTGAAGTCAAGAAAACTATACGCATGCGCATAATTTCCAAAACAAACCCTGGAGCAAGAACGTAAATCAAATGTTTATTAAACGACCTGGATGGTTCTCTATTTCTTTATGGAAGTACAATCTCAAATATCAGTTTCATAACGGTAACATTTAAGAAAAACTCCACTTCAGTTCTTAAATGACATTCTATCGGAATTCAGAGAACTCTCGCATTTTATCAAAACTGTGAATTCCCTCTGACGTGTTTCTAAATTTATAAAAATACTAAATATAAATACTGCTTAATTCTGATTTTCTGTGTTGTTTAAAACACGCATATAAATCAAGGGAATTATCAAACATGAAGATTATGAAAAGAACATTATAGGAAAGTTGTTTAAGTTCAATCCCTTTGTTTGTTTTTACCTTTTAAAGCAAGACAATCATAAGAATCTGAGATGTTCCTTAATGTTTAGAATAAAACGATTGACGTGAGGGCAATGCTCTGAGCCACCGGTATAAGTCTACAGATTGCTTGAAAGCAATCGTATCCCAAAAATATCTGAAAAGTCAAGTCAATAATCGAACGTCTCTTGTGATATAAAAAAACTCTGAAAATTCATGTTGATAATTAATTATGTAATCTCTCTAGTGTCGATAATCAAACAGTCCTGAGTGAATGTAAATCATGGAAAAAATCAGGTCGGTATTCAAACGACCTTTATAATATGTACATTTCTGGCTTGTTGATAAGCAAACTGCAAGACGTGACTAAGACAAAAAATCACAAATATTTACAGATCTTTACACGTACCCGCTTTGCACATTTGTACGGAAATAAATTGATATGTGTATTATACAGTTCAAGTCATTTATAAACCAGCTGGAGTCTATGATTATTATATAAACTAAAAGTTATAACTACACACGAATAATTACAATACACTATTACATTCAATAATTAGTTGATATTCTATTCAGAGAGGAATATTGGTTGTCTTCCATTAAATATCTAGTACTTACCATTGCTTTCCGTCGTCGTTATCATACATAACTGCCGAATACCCGAAATATGTGCCTTCTGGTCCCCTCATGCTGACCACATTGTCTGTATCTACATTAAAACTATATACCCCACAAATTAAACACGTTAAAACTAACACATCCATGTTATCATACTCTAACGAAGATGACAGTCCCCTTTATACATGTTATACTGATTCAAGTGGAATAGGAAGCTCTAATATGTTGTCAACACACTTGTAATATTATTTAAATATATTTTTATCGTGATCACACACCTATATCCAATGGTATATTTACATTGTTTTATATGATTAATTACATAAATCTGTGTATTACAAAAAAATCATCGTAAAGGGTGTATCGACTTCAGCTGTACGTGTAAAGGTGTGACAATGTGTGATGTTGACCATCATGTCCATTTATTAGTAAAATAAGAATTATTTTTTTAATCTAGCACTTTGCTTCATAAGTTTTTTTTTGCAACAAGTATGTATAACTGCCCAAAAAAATTCGTGTAACAGTAAAAGACAAACAAATACAACACAAACAATATTCTATTTCGCTTCAGGCTGTATCTCTTTATCAGAGACAAAGCCTTTATTTAAAAAGATTCATCAAATCCTATATAGGCTAGACAAAGAAATAATGTTTAAAAAAAATCTTGATATCCATTTATGTTAGTGTCCATTGGTTAACTCGTTAAAGTATACGAAATACTAGGAGCACACGGCTAAATTTATCAATGATAGCATACAATTGTCGTGCTCTTTATTAGTGGTTAAATAGATTATAGTTTATATATTGAATAAATAACCTATCTAAAGCGGGAAGTAATCATCTTACAACCCTTCACCCAACTCCCCCCCCCCCCCCCCCCCAAAAAAAAAAAGACCATACCAACACACACACCTTTACCCCAAGGAACATTAAACGTCCATTTCGTTACTATAACGAGATTATTATATTCTGATTAAAGCAAAAACATGTGTGTGAGTTAAATTTCCTGTGTATAATATGTAAGTAGTTGTGGAGAATTTAAAATATAAATAAATAAAAAAATAGGTCAACATTTTTGTATTGATTTTTTGAATTATTTGGTAATTTGTTTTGCTCACGTTATTATATCAACGATTAGGTCTTAACTATAGTTTTTGATAGGTTTACGGATCATTTATTTGTTAAAAATGTTCAGATAATGTTGAAGTGGTTGTTTTGTTCAAAGAATATGTTGTGGTCCGAGACCACAATTATTTCGTAGTGCATTTCTTTTAGAACATAAATGAAAATTAAACAAATCCCACCTGGGCTTTCTCAATGAAATTTTTACAGTGTTTGTACTACTTTTGGGACAAATTATATCAAAATTATAGTAAACTTCATCGGCCCTAACTCAAAATATGGAAAATTTTACGTTTAATAGGGCGTCTTGAAATCTTTTGACAGCTTCCAAAGTGCTAGTTTTTAACCTTTTTCAACTGGACCAAATCACTTCTTTCCTTTAAAATTCTGGACAGTTTTTTACAGTGTAAATTGACTGTGGATGATGATGAAGAAACACCTTTATTAAAGATATGCAATTATGTGTACATTCACAAGTCAGCTAAAAGTGTATATCCTCGTCTCATATGTATTCTACAGGGAAACTTGGTTTTATAGAATATCTTATTTTCAGAAGTTTTATGAAGACCTGAATATACTCTCAAAAGAACCAATTTATATAAAAAGATATGCAGTTATAAACCAGAGGCTCTAAATAGCCTGAGTCGCTCATCTTGGTATATGTGCATATTAAACAAAGGACACAGATGGATTCATGACAAAATTTTGTATAGGTGATGGTGATGTGTTTGTAGATCTTAGTTTACTGAAATTCTTGCTAGTTATAATTATCTCTATCTATAATGAACTCAGCTCAGTTGTTACAGGGGAACATATTTTGTAAACATTTACAAAATTTATGAAAATTGTTAAAAATTGATAATAAAGGGCAATAACTCCATAAGGGGTCAATTGACTATTTTGGTCATGTTTGACTTATTTTAAGGTCTTACTTTGCTGTACATAATTACTGTTTACAGTTTATCTCTATCCATCATAATATTCAAGATAATAACCAAAAGCTGCAACATTTTCTTAAAAATACCAATTCAGTGACAGCAACCCAACAACGGGTTGCCTGGATGGTCTGAAAATAGCAGGGCAGATAGATGTTGACCTAATGAAGAATTTTCATGTCAGATTTGCTCTAAATGCTTTGGTTTCAGAGATATAAGCCAAAAACTGCAATTGACCCCATGTTCTATTTTAGCCATGTCGGCCATCTTGGTTTGCGAGCAGAGCGGGGTTATCCAACACAATTGTAAAACTAGATACCCTTATGATGATTGTGGATAAGTTTGGTTAAATTTGTCATAGTAGTTTCAGAGGATGAAGTTTTTTGTAAAAGATGTTAAAAAATGACTTTAAAGAGCAATTACTCCTAAAGGGATCAACTGACCATTTTGGTCACTTGACTTATTTGTACATCTTGATTTTTTGAACATTTTTGCAGTTTACAGTTTATCTCTATCTATAATAATATTCAAGATAATTATCAAAAACAGCAAAATTTCCTTAAAATTACCAATTCAAGGGCATCAACCTAACAAGGGGTTGTCCGATTCCTTTGAAAATTTCAGGGCATGTAAATCTTAACCTGATAATAATAATTTTATCGAGTCAGTTTTGCTCTAAATGCTTTGGTTTCAGAGTTATAGGACCAAAATCTAAAATTTACCTCTATGTTCTATTTTTAGCCATTGCAGCCATCTTGGTCGGTTGGCCAGGTCACAGGACACACTTTTCATAACTATATACCACAATGATGATTGTAGCCAAATTTGTTGGCCCAGTAGTTACAGAGGTAAAGATTTTTGTAAAAGTTAACGACGACGGACGACCGACGCCAAGTGATGAGAAAAGCTCACTTGGCCCTTCGGGCCAGCTGAGATAAAAAGATACCAGGATTAAAATTAAAAGTCTACAAAACATCTTCAGTGACGTTTGCATGCAAAAAATAAAAAAAAAAAAAAAAAAAAAAAAAAATTTCGCATTGCTGTAAGACGTATTACGGTACTTTTCTATCCCAAATTCATGTATTTAGTATGATGCTATATTTGTAATTCTCATCGGATTTTGTCAAATGTCTTGACGTCTTTTTTGTTAATTCATGTGTTATGGTAAAGAAAATTAATCACCGTCTTCATTTATTAAAATTGATTTTGTTCAACGTAATTTATACGATGTATTACGTTTGCAGTTTGATTCAGACACCGAAGATAGAATATAGTTTATTGTCTAATAGCGACCTCAATTTGATATTAATAAGTATCGCAATTTTCATTGTTATCAAATGTAATATCAGTATTTAGTACAGATATAATCTTAAATCAATCCTTATTCTATCTTATTTTTGAAAAATAGTTTTAGTCATTCAAATGTGACGTCATTATTTGTCCTTTTTTTACAATTTCAAATGTGATGTCACTTTTTGCGTTGAGGCCTTGACTAACTCGGGTGTGTCTAATTATTTTTGTGTTGGTTTATGTATAATGTATCCGGTTTGTTTTGTTTTGTTTTTGTTTTTTTCTCTCCACACTTGTAATTAGTTAATACTTCAGTTTTATCATGTCTACCTTTTATATAGTCATTTTATAAAATTTACTGTTTGCAAAGGTATAAAGTATTCTAAATAATAAGGATGTTTGTATCCCAAGCAGAAAACCCTGGCCGTATTTGGATTAGCATTTTTGAACTTTTGCTGTTCAACTTTGTACTTGTTTTGGCTTTCGAACTTTTGTAACTGGGCGTCACTAGTAAGTCTTGTGAGGACGAAACGCACTCCTGGCGTATTAAATTTTAAATCTGATGCCTTTTGTTAGCTATTATTCCATTGTTTCTTTGTCCAATATGTTCTCCTATTTATATATATTGTAGTCCTGTTATGTAATGTTGTCATTTGAATGTTATATTTAACATTGCCATTTAAGCGGGAGGATTGGCATGCCACAAAACCAGGTTCAACCCACGTTGTTTTTCTGTTATGTCGTTTGTTTCCTCTTATGTTTGAGTGTGAATTCACATTACTATACGACATGGGAAGGTACTTTTTTATTCCAACTTCCTGTATTTAGTTTTGATGTTATATTTGTTATTTTCATGGAATTTTGTCTAATGCTTAATTTGTTTCTGTGTGTGTTACATTTTAATGTTATGTCGTTGTTCTACTCTTATATTTAATGCTTTTCCCTCAGTTTTAGTTTGTAACACGGATTTGTTTTTTTTTCTATCGATTTATGAGTTTCGAACAACTTTATACTACTGTTGCCTTTATTCATGCATCAAACCAAAATATTTGTTCAACAGGTCACACTTCTCACAATCCTCACAAACAATGTCATTAAAATCCTCATAGTTTTATTATGTTTTAAAGAAAAGGAATAGCATGTCAGTTAACTGCTAGTAGTCTGTTGTTATTTATGTATTATTGTCATTTTGTTTATTTTCTTTGGTTACATCTTCTGACATCAGACTCAGACTTCTCTTGAACTGAATTTTAATGTGCGTATTGTTATGCGTTTACTTTTCTACATTGGTTAGAGGTATAGGGGGAGGGTTGCAGATCTCACAAACATGTTTAACCCCGCCGCATTTTTGCGCCTGTCCCAAGTCAGGAGCCTCTGGCCTTTGTTAGTCTTGTATTATTTTAATTTTAGTTTCTTGTGTACAATTTGGAAATTAGTATGGCGTTCATTATCACTAAACTAGTATATATTTGTTTAGGGGCCAGCTGAAGGACGCCTTCGGGTGCGGGAATTTCTCGCTACATTGAAGACCTGTTGGTGACCCTCTGCTGTTGTTTTTTATTTGGTCGGATTGTTGTCTCTTTGACACATTCCTTATTTCCATTCTCAATTTTATTTGAATTCTTATTCGACTAAATTAACATTTTTATTATTTTCCAATGTTTTTTATTTAATTTGGAGCATTACTCAATATACACTGTGTCAGGATTGTAATGATAACATAGTATAATTTACATCAGCGTATAGTCAGTGTCATAATTGTAATAACCTATATAATTTCCATCAACGTATAGCTAGTGTCATTATTGTAATGATAACATAGTATAACTTACATCAGCGTATAGTAAGTGTCATTATTGTAATGATAACATAGTTTAATTTACATAAGCGTATCGTCAGTGTCATTATTGTAATGATAACATAGTATAATTTACATCAGCGTATAGTCAGTGTCATAATTGAAATGATAACATATTATAATTTACATCAGCGTATCGTCAGTGTCATAATTGTGATGATAACATAGTATAACTTACATCAGCGTATAGTCAGTGTCATAATTGTAATGATAACATAGTATAATTTACCGTAAGTGTCATTATTGTAATGATAACATAGTATAATTTACATAACCGTATAGTCAGTGTCATTATTGTAATGATAACAAATTATAATTTATATAAGCGTATAGTCAGTGTCATTATTATAATAACAACAGAGTATAATTTACACCAGCGTATAGTCAGTGTCATTATTATATTAAGTCAGTTATATCATTCAGTAATAATTGGTATTTTCTTGCTCTTTAAAGCTGCTGCTTGTGACGCCCGAAAGTTAGCTTTTGAAATTCTCGCCGTTTTTCTTTTTTCATAATAATTACTTTTACGTTTCCATTCTTTAACTTCTTCTTTCTTTTGCCGTTTGAAAAAGCCACACTGTAAAAGCAGTATGAACATGTAAAATATACCTATAATATAATACTACTGAGGGGAAAATAACACATTTTGTTATATCAAGAGGAAACCGTAGCATGAATATATTCAATGTAGAAAAATATAAGTATAAATTTATGAAATTGACAATGAGGGTCAGTGGAAAACAAAACTTTACGACAAAAGAGATGACTTCAGCTTTCCAATTGTGAGCTTTCCATTTCTTAGTAGCAACATTCTAGCAGCACCTGCATACGGGGTATACATCTCCCAATTGATACGATATTCCCGTGCTTGCATTTCCTATCATGATTTTCTTGATAGAGTGTTGCTGATCACAAAGAAGCTATTAAACCAAGAGTTTCAAATGGTGAAGTTAAAATCGTCCCTTCGTCAATTTTACGGACGCCATCACGAATTGGTTGACCGTTATGGAATAACCGTTTCACAAATGATATCGGATATGTTCCTTACGTCGTTACAAAAATCCCCTTCCCTTTCACGAATGTGACCTACCGAATTAGACTATTTACCGGATTTGTTATCACATAAGCAACACGACGGGTGTCACATGTAGAGCAGGATCTGCTTACCCTTCCGATGCACCTGCGATCACACCTAGTTTTTGGTGGGGTTCGTGTTGCTTATTATTCAGTTTTCTATGTTGTGTCATGTGTAATATTGCTTTGTCTGTTTGTTTTCTTTTATTTTTAGCCATGGCGTTGTCAGTTTTTTTTTTAGATTTATGAGTTTGACTGTCCCTCTGGTATCTTTCGTCCCTCTTTCATAAGGATACATAGAATATTCTTACAAATTTCTCAGACCTTCATGAAGTTAAACATACCCACCTTCTGTAGACGGTCACCCAGTCAAACATACACACCTTCCATAGACCTAGGCCTACATCCAGTAAAACAAACCCACCTTCCATATACCAACACCAAGTAAAACATATCCACCTACCCACCTTTTATAGACCTACACCCATTAAAACATGCTCACCATCCATAGCACTACACCCTGTAAATCATATCTACCTTCCTTCCATAGACCAACACCAATTGAAACCTACCCACCTTCAATAGTTCTACACCAAGTAAAACAAACCCAACTGTCATAGACCTAAACCCAGTAAAACCTACTCACCTTTTAAAAACCTACCCCAAGTAAAACCTACCCAACTGTCATAGACCTACACCAAGTAAAACATGCCCACCTTCCATAGACCTACATCCAGTAAAACATACCCTTCTCTTTCATAGAACTACACCCAGTAAAACATACCCGCCTTATATAGACCAATACCAAGTTTAACATTAACACCTTCTTTAGCATTACAAGCAGTTAAACAAACCCACCTTCCATAGACCAACATACAGTATAACATACACACCTTCCATTGACCAACACTCACTAAAACATACATACATTCCAAAGACCATCACTCAGTAAAACATACCCATCTTCCATTGACCAATACGTAGTGAATATACCTATCTTCCATAGACCAACACTCAGTAAAACATACCCACATTCCATTGACCTACATTCATTAAAACATACCCACCTTCCATATACCTATATCCAGCAAAACAAACCCACCATCAATAAACCTACATCCAGTTAAAAAAACACTTCCATTGACCAACAACCAGTAAAACATACCCGCCTTATATAGACCAACACCAAGTTTAACATTAACACCTTCTTTAGCATTACAAGCAGTAAAACAAACCCACCTTCCATAGACCAACATACAGTATAACATACACACCTTCCATTGACCAACACTCACTAAAACATACATACATTCCAAAGACCAACACTCAGTAAAACATACCCATCTTCCATTGACCAATACGTAGTAAATATACCTATCTTCCATAGACCAACACTCAGTAAAACATACCCACATTCCATTGACCTACATTCATTAAAACATACCCACCTTCCATATACCTGTATCCAGCAAAACAAACCCACCATCAATAAACCTACATCCAGTAAAAAAAAAACACTTCCATTGACCAACAACCAGTAAAACATACCCTCCTTCCATAGACCAACACTCAGTAAAACATACCCACATTATATTGACCTACAACCAGTAAAACATACCGTCTTGTCTGATAGACCT
This sequence comes from Mytilus galloprovincialis, assembly GCF_965363235.1. Classification (NCBI taxonomy): domain Eukaryota; kingdom Metazoa; phylum Mollusca; class Bivalvia; order Mytilida; family Mytilidae; genus Mytilus; species Mytilus galloprovincialis. The sequence continues at coordinate 115,594,069 of NC_134839.1, read as the reverse complement.
ACAGCCAGTAACACATACATACCTTCCATAGAACTAGGCCTACGTGCAGTATATCAAACCCACCTTCCATTGATCTACATCCATTTAACATACCCATTTTCCGTTGACCTACAACCAGTAAAACATACCAACCTGCCGGATAGACCTCTGTACCCAGTAAAATATATCTAACTTCCATAGACCTACACCCAGTTAACCATACCAACCTTTCATAGACCTACAATCAGTAATCATATCCACCTTCCATAGACCTACAATCAGTAAGACATACACACCTTCCATAGACTTACACCCAGTAAACATACCCACCTTCCATAGACCTACACCCAGTAAAACAAGAAGTACTAATCCACCAACACTGCTTCCAATTATAATCCATAAATTAATTTGTTCTGACTGTACTGCAATATCTTTTGGAAATATTTCACTTGGAACCTGTAAGTGATCACGTAAAACATTGTGTATTTGACTTAGGATAAAACCTTATTCTATTTACATTTATATGAACATATTGTCGCTTCGATGAGTTACAGACTTTTCAAATGATATTCACTGTTTATCCCAGGTATGGAGAGTTTAAAGTGTTTGTATGTGTTTGTCCAAAGCAAAGGATTTGTTATTGAATGGTTGCCGTAGAACCACCTTATCTGTTTTTATTTGTGTTTTTAATCGTACACACGGTGAAGGGTATTCTCTGAAAAAGTCGGACTTAACAAGCTAGTCCTATCATTAAACAAGAATGTGTCCCCAGAACACGAATGCCCCATCCGCACCATCTTTTTCTATGTACAGTGGACCGTGAAAATGGAATGACATCTCTAATTTGGAATTAAAATTGGACTTACTTCTATGCTCGAAGAATTGGTAGCGACGATGAGTTGTCTGTTACTATTCTCACTCTTTAGTGTTGCTATACTTTTATAAATTATACCAGTCACCTGAAAAAAAATAATTGTAATCGTAAATAGCGGTATACATTGTTGTTATGTATGGTCTTACATGTTTAACGCAGAAAAATCATACTATTTACGCGGACTAGGATACAAATATTCAGTATCATCCAAAGAAATAGGACAATTTTACTTGATATCCCTTTCGTGATACAGAATAAATAATAATATCAGATTATTGCTTGAAGTTTTCATATGAAATTTCTTATCAGTCAATGGTCAAAACATCAGCACGAGAGCCGAGGTTGAAGAGATGATAATAAATAACAGTGTTTTTGTCCTGAAGTTGTGTATCGATTTATTGACGTTACAGTTTTGCTTAAGTTCGTGATAAAATATTTCTTTTGTTTGCATGACTTTTGACGTCACTCAGTAATGATACCTCGCGCTATCGAGTTTGTGACTTTAACGATAAGTGGTGCAGAGAGAGGTACGATTCGGACGCAAGAGGTTTTTACACTATTGTTCACCCTTATCTATATTCTAATGACTTTGTACATCATTGAGACATGATATATACTGTATGCGCTGTCAACTACAAAAACGTTTATTTTGTCAGTTTTTTACGGACTTTCCTATTTTTTAGTTACCGTGTAGTTCGCTGTTTTGTCAGTTATTTACTGTGTAGTTCGGTGTTTTGTCAGTTATTTACTGTTTAGTTCGGTGTTTTGTTAGTTATTTACTGTTTAGTTCGGTGTTTTGTTAGTTATTTACTGTGTAGTTCGGTGTTTTGTCAGTTATTTACTGTTTAGTTCGGTGTTTTGTCAGTTATTTACTGTTTAGTTCGGTGTTTTGTTAGTTATTTACTGTTTAGTTCGGTGTTTTGTTAGTTATTTACTGTGTAGTTCGGTGTTTTGTCAGTTATTTACTGTTTAGTTCGGTGTTTTGTCAGTTATTTACTGTTTAGTTCGGTGTTTTGTTAGTTATTTACCGTGTAGTTCTGTGTTTTGTCAGTTATTTACCGTGTAGTTCTGTGTTTTGTCAGTTATTTACCGTGTAGTTCTGTGTTTTGTCAGTTATTTACTGTTTAGTTCGGTGTTCTGTTAGTTATTTACTGTTTAGTTTGGTGTTTTGTCAGTTATTTACTGTGTAGTTCGGTGTTTTGTTAGTTATTTACTGTGTAGTTCGGTGTTTTGTCAGTTATTTACTGTGTAGTTCGGTGTTTTGTTAGTTATTTACTGTTTAGTTCGGTGTTTTGTTAGTTATTTACTGTGTAGTTCGGTGTTTTATCAGTTATTTACTGTTTAGTTCGGTGTTTTGTTAGTTATTTACTGTTAAGTTCGGTGTTTTGTCAGTTATTTACTGTTTAGTTCGGTGTTTTGTTAGTTATTTACTGTGTAGTTCGGTGTTTTGTCAGTTATTTACTGTGTAGTTCGGTGTTTTGTTAGTTATTTACTGTTTAGTTCGGTGTTTTGTTAGTTATTTACTGTGTAGTTCGGTGTTTTGTCAGTTATTTACTGTTTAGTTCGGTGTTTTGTTAGTTATTTACTGTTTAGTTCGGTGTTTTGTTAGTTATTTACTGTGTAGTTCGGTGTTTTGTCAGTTATTTACTGTGTAGTTCGGTGTTTTGTCAGTTCTGTGTTTTGTCAGTTATTTACCGTGTAGTTCTGTGTTTTGTCAGTTATTTACCGTCAGTTATTTACCGTGTAGTTCTGTGTTTTGTCAGTTATTTACCGTGTAGTTCTGCGTTTTGTCAGTTATTTACCGTGTAGTTCTGTGTTTTGTCAGTTATTTACCGTGTAGTTCTGCGTTTTGTCAGTTATTTACCGTGTAGTTCTGTGTTTTGTCAGTTATTTACCGTGTAGTTCGCTGTTTTGTCAGTTATTTACCGTGTACTCGCTGTTTTGTCAGTTATTTACCGTGTAGTTCAGTGTTTTGTCAGGTTTTTACCGTGTAGTTCGCTGTTTTGTTTAACTGTTTAAGTAACATATCTCTACATGAAAAACAATTTATTGTATAAAAAGATTCCATTTGAAAAAATAAGTATCAATTAATAAAAGTATGGCTCTTTTTACAATAACAAATACAACAAATATTGATCGTTATTCTACCTAAAATGTTCATGACTTACTGGGTTTTTTTCTCGGAAGATATATTTTTGAAAAAAGTCGCTGGTAAAGAGCTGTTTTGACAGCAAATTCAAACAATCAGTCAATTACACTATCATGGGTTATCAAAACATGATACCTTAATTTTAAATCACTTCCGAGGATCAGAACTGCGAAATGTCCCCCAGAAACAATGTACTCACCTTTGTAAAACTAAGTGAATCCTCTGATATATTCACTAGAACATCAAACTTATCTGTTTCGTCTTTCTCTAACATGTCAACCTTTATTTCAATGATCGCCCATTTACTCGAATCAACTGTGCGACACGACTACAACAACATAGGTTTAACTTGATTAGTATGTTGTCCTTCACTTAGGAGAGATGAATAACTACAATCGTTCTAAAACGTAAGCAGAAATTTAATTGCATTACAAATCGAGAAGAAATTTCAAATACCATGTACCACTAACCTGTCATTTATAACTTGCGCCTCAATCGCAGTACCAGAAGTATTAATTCAAGGACACTGTATCACTCACTTTGCATCTGTATACAGGGTTCCAATTTGAGTATTGGTAATGATAAATCATGACATCGACGGTCCAAAGTTTTAGCTTGCATCTATATACAGTTATGTTTAATCATATTCTCGAAAGAATTTAGTTTGGTATTATTCAGCTCGATGTCATAGATATTATCTCAATGAACTGCTAAAATATTTCTAATTTGTCAAAACAAAATAGGTACGTACTGAAAACGAGCAATATGTCAAAGAGATAACAACTTGACCAAATAGCAGTAAGCACAAGGCAACAACATGGTCTTCAACACATCAAGCTTCAGCTGTCGAAATAAACTTAAAATACCAAAAGCAGAACAAATATGAATAAGAGACACGTTTGCAAGTAAACTCGATTCCTAACAAGAAAACTCACAATCAAACAAACACGTACAATAAATGTAAGTGTAAACTCACAATCAAACAAACACGTACAATAAATGTAAAGTGTAGACGTTGATTATGCTTTTCATCACTTACAATTTCCTTAATTGTTCGTTTTGATTGTTGTTCTTGGCTGAGCATCTGATTAGTCTCTCTCCGTCGTCGACTTTGTGTTGATTGTTTTGTTGTATTACTAAACGTAGTCGGTATAGTTGAATCTTGATTTGTTGTATTACTAGACGATACAGTTGAACCTTGATTTGTAAAGGGTTCAGATGTCGTTAAATCAGTATCAACATGTTCATTAAATGATTCGCCTGCAAATTCAACCACACTCCATGTAATCCTCGAACTGTGTCCTGATATCTGTAATAAAACGGTAACTTGTAAAAGTTACTTTCTAGATTAGTAAAGTTAATAATGGTTGTTTCATATTATCATTTCTGGTATAGATAAAGACAACTGTAGTATACCGCTGTTCGAAATTCATAAATCGATTGAGAGAAAAATCAAATCCGGGTTACAAACTAAAACTGAAGGAAACGCATCAAATATAAGAGGAAAATTACGACACGACATTAAAATGTAACACACAGAAACCAACTATAATATAACAATGTCCATTTTCCTAACTTGGTACAGGACATCTTAAGAAAAACAAATGGTGGGTTGAACCTGGTTTTGTGGCATGCCAAACCTCCCGCTTTAATGGCATTTTTAAATAAAACATTAAAATGACAACATTATATTATATGAGATTATCAAGAGTAGCTTTAAGCTTAAGTTTTATTCTAAGCTACATGATTTAATCTTTAAAATGTTATTTACTTTACTCGCTATCAGTAACTGCAAGTATTTTAATACCTCTACTACGTGTCTTTTGTTTTTTTGTAAGTTGCTTTTGAGGTGTGTATCGTACGTCCTCTACTGAATTTTATGGCAGTCTCAACAGAGTTTTGTTGTCATTTTGGTGTGTTTATTATTTTGATGCTAGTTTTCGTTTATTATTTTGTTCCTAAATCTGTTTAGATGCAATGTCTATATCTAACATGACGGGATATTACTGAACGATCTTTCTTACGAGAGCTTTAGATCTTTACCAGTATTAATACATGTACACAATGAATAAATTGACTACTTTAAATTTGACCGAGAACACACCTATTGGGATGTATTAATTTAAATTACAATAAATTTTTATTTAAAAAAAAATGCGACAGCACAATCAGGATGGATTATTTAAGTACACGTCAACTACTATAGGAGAAAAAATAGAAAGTTCATAAAGCACTTTTTAAGAAAGGCAACAGTAGTTTTCAACTGTTCAATAGACTTAAACCGTTTGAGGGAAATCAAATCCGGGTGACAAACTAAAACTGAGGGAAACACATTTACTGTGAAATGAAAACAACAGAACAACAGAATCACTAAACTGGAACAAAAAAAAACGCCAGCATACATATATAAACACTATTATATTCCTGACTTGAAAAAAATTTGAAGGAAAAATGGGGAGGTTTTATTACCTCTCTTATATAAATGTGAATATACTGTAGGAATCGGATAAGCAATCGAAACACTGTAGTGCAATGGTCACACTTTAGTGCGATAGTCTGCAACGAAGTTATGATCTAATCATTGATGTGCAATAATAGTTTATATGACGCATGGTGGCTTGTTTTAAATATTCAAATGTCTTCATTCTTTTTATATAAATAAGGCCGTCAGTTTTTTCGTTTGAATTATTTTACATTGTCATTTCGGGGCCTATAATAACTAACTATGCGGTATGGGCTTTGCTCATTGTTGTAGGCCGTACGGTGACTAATAGTTGTTCATTTCTGTGTCATTTTGGTCTATTGTGAAGCGTTGTCTCATTTGCAATCATACCAAATCATCTTTTTTATACTTATTATTATGTTATTCATAAGTGTATATAAGTCATGATACCAATCTCTACATCAGTTATGACAGGTAAACATATTTCTATTGGTCAATTGTTCAGCAGACGTTTTGACTTCCATGTATCATTTCTTTTGTCATCATACTTATCCCTATCTCTGATATGACAAGTAGACAGATTTTAATTGATCCATTATACAGAGGTCTAGGACCTTTTGACTTACCTGTATCATTTCTTTTGTCATCATACTTATCCCTATCTGTAATATGACTGGTAGACAGATTTCTATTGTTCCATTATACAGTGGGCTAGGACCTTCTAAGTTACCTGTATCATTTCTTTTGTCATCATACTAATTCCTTTATCTGATATGACAGGTAGACAGATTTCTATTGGTCCATTATACAGAGGGCTAGGACCTTTTAAGTTACCTGTATCATTTCTTTTGTCATCAGCTAAATTCCTTTATCTAATATGACAGGTAGACAGACTTCTATTGATCCATTATACAGAGGGCTAGGACCTTCTAAGTTACCTGTATCATTTCTTTTGTCATCATACTAATTCCTTTATCTGATATGACAGGTAGACAGATTTCTATTGGTCCATTATACAGAGGGCTAGGACCTTTCAAGTTACCTGTATCATTTATTTTGTCATCATACTAATTCCTTTATCTGATATGACAGGTAGACAGATTTCTATTGGTCCATTATACAGTGGGCTAGGACCTTCTAAGTTACCTGTATCATTTCTTTTGTCATCATACTAATTCCTTTATCTGATATGACAGGTAGACAGATTTCTATTGGTCCATTATGCAGAGGGCTAGGACCTTTTAAGTTACCTGTATCATTTCTTTTGTCATCATACTAATTCCTATATCTGATATGACAGGTAGACAGATGTCTATTGATCCATTATACAGTGGGCTAGGACCATCATTCTTTATATCGTAGGTATGAACGAAATTAACTATATCGTTCTCTATGATAGTTAACTGATCTGGTCTTGATATTCTGTACGAAATAAAATAGTTTATAATTTTATGCAATTAATGGAAATGAAAAGTCTTTCGTTTTTTTTCAAATTGATAGTTGAAAGAATGATAAAACTAGTGAACAACGTGGGAGCTCATCGTCTCTTGAACTGTTATACATTATTTTAGCTTTCAAAACACATCTAACATTCATAATGCGTGTCGGAGTCACGGCTTGGTATGATTAATTACCAAATGTACACATCATAGATATCAGGTTAGAAATTTTGTATTTGCGCCGGACGCGTGTATCGTCTACAAAAGACTAATCAGTGACGCTCAAAAAAGTATAAAAGGCCAAATTCAATACGAAGTTAAAGAGCATTGATTACCATAAAATCATAAACGTTTTGCCAACTACAGCTAGGGTAATCTATTTCTGAGGTAATAAAGGGGAACCTAAAAATGATAATTACATATGACGGTGTTTCAGTTCGGTGTGTTAATATATGCAACCCATTATGTGTTCAAAGAAATAAACTTGAGTTATAAAATCACTTACACTTTCAAAAGATTAAGTAGCGGATTTGTATTATCAATTACCAATTACGATAAACATCAATATAAAACTTCTCATTGCTTTTATCCTGTTTGCATCGTAAAATAATCACCTACCCATTTAACTGTACACTGACATGCAATTTCACACTAGCAATTAATTTCCATGAATTATCCGATATATCCATATCGGTACTGGTGGCTTCTATAAAAGTGCTAAAGATTAGCTGCTGATCAAAATTACCAAGATTGTCGCCATCTTTAATCAATAAGTCACGTGACACTGTAAAGCGGGCATTGAAGATGACGATTTGTTGCTGAAATAATGTATTTCTCAGATCACACTGAACGTGTGTCTCATTGTTTTCTTCCACAATATTTTTACAGTCTACAGGCTCTGTAACTTGATTTGTCGGCTGACTAAATCCAATATATCTGGTATTGTTAGATATATCAATAGTTATCTGTGTTCCATGTGACTGGTCCCCTTTGTTTGTAACTTTAATGGTAACATCTACTTCAGAAGTTACTCCTAATACAATTTCTTGTGGATTTAATGTGGCTTCAATCCTCAGGTCAGGATGACATGTCCCATTACAACCTGTTGAAAAGTTAGACTGAAACAAACCAAATATCTTTTATTATAGTTTCTTTCGTCTTTGCCTGACTGTTTTCTAAAATTATCCGATTATGAATTCTAAATTATAGCAAAAAAACTAAGGTTTCGACTCCATAAGACAAAGCTGACCTGAATAATTTGGATATGTTTTATAGTCTCGTTTGATCATAAAGCTCTCCAACTGTTTCGGTTCTTATAATACAAACTTGGCTTTCAAATATTGGACTTTTAACGTTCCTGATGGAGCTAAATCAATTGTAATATAAAAAATAGATTTGGTATGATTGTCAAAGAGACAATTCTCTACAAGAGACAATCTGACATAGATCTTAACAACCATAGGTGTCTGTTCGACCTTTAACAATTAACGAATTCCAAACTACAAAGTGAGATTTAAAAGGCCCCGTATGACAAGTGTTACACAATTTGAACGGGAAAAACTAACGGCCTCATTCATGTATTTAACAATGAATATAAAGCAAATTGAGATACGGCAACATATTACAACCATTGAATTACAGTTAACTGACTAAGGACAGACATATACAAAATGCGCTCAAGACGCATGAAATTTATGAAACGATGTTTCCATTTTTATAAGCACGTGGTCGAGACCTATGGCATCATCAGCTCAGTAGGCAGTTTTTTGGTTATTGCTATGATGAATAACAACACTTATAGGTTTCAATTTGTAAATACAGCTGTTTTGCAAACCACGCCTCTTTTGGGGAGATTTAGAATATTCATATATAATTAATATTGTTGAAATACTGGTTACCAGTTCTGATCTGTAAGTTGCATATCATAAAGACATAATTCGGGAATGTTACCAGTAAATATACATATGAATATTGTTTACATTGAAATATGTGAGAACCTTACAGTCGAGGTAGAGGAAGTTAAGTAATTTAGTGTTAGTTTAAATTCTCAGAAGTTCGGAGCATATTAACGTTGAAAATATGACACACAGCCCTATATGTTGACTTTGAAAAAATAGTAGTGTGCGGTGAAGTAAAATCCAGAACACCGCCTGGGACGCAGACATTTAAATATTTTGTCGGCGTGAATTAGAGTTCCCGACGGTATCGCAATGTCAATAATGTTGTTCTAGAGTGGCATTTTTCTGATTATCATATCATTCATCATTTTTGTTTAACAAATTAAAAATAACAAGAGAAATAACTCCAAGTCTAATTACAGAATATAGAAGATTTTGTTGTTGTGATTTAAATTCTCAATCTTTACTTATTTCTTTGGATTTCCATAGTCTGATTTGGTCTTATTATCAATTGTAAGATGGTGTCCTGTAAGCCACTGTGACATTTTAACTCAAAATGGCAGGGCAGGTAAATCATGCATAAAAGAGGGACGAAAGATACCAGAGGGAGAGTCAAATCATAGATTGAAAATAAACTGACAACGCCATGGCTAAAAATAAAAAGACAAACAGACAAACTATAGTACAGAATAGAAGACACAACATAGAAAACTTAAGACTGATCAACACGAGCCCCACCAAAAACTTGATGTGATATCAGGTGCACCGGAATGGTGAGCAGATCCGGATCCCCCGTCATTTTGCTAATGTTATTACAAATCCGGTAAATAGTCTAATTTGGTAGGTCACATTCGTGAAAACATTTGTGACAACATGAGATACACCTATGTCATTCAAATTTGGAAATGATTAGTTGCCTTTCTTTTGTTACTCTGTTTATCAGGATTTGTTTGAATGTTTGTTCTGAATTGATTTCACGATTTGAACATCGCTCGTATGTATTAAGAGCAGCTTAAGTTTAAAGATGTGACCACTATGTCATTTCTGGCTTAACCAGTTTTAACATAACGTTTAAAAGGTAGACTAATATCTGCGCTATTTGTATTTTAATCAATTCAATCCCCTACACCTACAAGTGTTAAGATACATAACATACTGAGTCTCTGTTGATTGTAAGAGCATTGTCCAGTACAGGTTGAACTTCTCCCAGTAGTGGAGTATCACTTAGTCTGTACGTTGTTTCCATAACTAATTCTTCCTCCAGCGAAGCAAAAAACTGTCTGTCCACTGCCTAATAGAAGCAATATTCTTTATATTTATTTACTTTTATTTAATTGTAGATGCATATATTAAATAAATGATTCATAACAATGTAGTATAGTCTAATTCCTATACACACAATTTCAGTACATTGTTGTCATTAAAATTCCACTGCAGGATCGTATTGAAAAACCCATAATGGTCGATATACACCCAAATATGAATCGAGTAGAATGTTCACCCAACCTCGAGTCAAAGTGTATTCACACCTACCATCGGGTCCAAAAGAATAAAATCCCAACCTACGGATCGACCAGGATCGGGGCCTTTAATGGTTACACCTACTGTCGTGTTTGTGTTTGCATCCAATATTGAGTACACTAGGATTAACACCAGGCACTCGTATTGTGTTTATTTTGATGACACACTACTGACCATGCATCTTTATTTCCAAAACCAGAACGCACAAAACAACCATCACATTCATGACCGTTTACTACATCAAAGTCATTGTTAAAAGAAGGATGTGGAATAAAATACCTATGAAGTAATAACATTTGATAGTAAAAAAAACAACCAATATTATAGCTACAAACACCAGTAAATAAAACACGTTAAATCAGGTTCTTCTCATAAATGTACTCATTGCATGGATATAATCTCTAATAAGTTACTTTCGTTGGTGTAACTTTATAACAAACAGAGAGAAATAGTTATTCAGACAAACATGTCCTACACTGTATCTTGCGTCAAATGTTACACTGATTTGGCTCATGATGATGTCCATAGAGATTTTAAAATATATATTTTAGAAAACGATATTAGCATTGCGGCAACTACGGAGGTACATGATGATATTGCAGTACATAGATAAAGCAAATGAAATTGATTCAAGCTAAACAGTCGTCTTAACTTACATTAAGATTATTCGATTTGCACTCATGTTTCTGACATACCTTTGGAGAATTAATTTATAGTATTTTTTTGACGTATTAAATAGAGTAGGTAGATACCAGGATTCTACACTCATAAGAGGAATAATCACTGACATAGCCATATTAATAAACAAAACAATGACCAAAAGACGAACATTTTAATAAAGTACTACTTAGAAAACTGAAAATCGTACAAAAATCCTATAACCCAAATTGATCAGGGATCTTGCAGAGCTGCTCATGCAAGTGTTCATAGTATGTTGAATCAATCCTGTTCTGATCACATTTGCGAACGTAGTTTACATTTCCGAGTACCTGAGATTTCTTGGGTTCGTTTTGGTTTGTGTTGTTCTTTATTTACTCATCTACTTTATTCTTCAAATATTGCTGTTGTTTACTACACCGTTTTTATTTTTGTCATCGTGAGATTTTGATTAATTCACTTCTGATTTTTATCACTAACTGGAATATGTTTGTGTCATTTTGGTCTCTTGTGGATAGTTGTCTCATTGGCAATCATACCACATCTTCTTTTTTATATTGTTTTCCTTTCTTCAAAAATAAATAGTTTGACAAACCATCACAATAGCGTAGTACTCCATACATGATTCTGACAAATGTGTGACTTGAAATCTATTGCTTTCTAAGTTACCACTTCCAATTTCTTCTGTGTCGGAGGAAAGATGAACCCGGGATGGTTTACTTGGTGTTGACATAGTTCTCAGAATATCCGAGCTTAGATTATAATCAACCACTAGGAATTAGAAATACAAAGGTACATTTGATTAAAATAACATATTGGTCCATGCTTTATCAAGGGGTAAACATTCAAATTGTTATCAACAGTGCAGTTATTCTCTCATCATATTTTTTGTTTAATCAAAAGTTGTTGTAAGTAAAATCTGTTTTATTTATACAGCATACGGAAAAAAAACAAATAATAGACCTTAAAATCCTTCGTAGAAAAGGTTTAGGTCGCATTCGATGTACCTTTTAGTTCACTTGTTACTATTTTCATCATTTACCATGAATAGATTGTGTAAAAGTAAACGTTTTATACTCACAAATGGAATCCGGAACTGAAACACCAGAGTAGGAAAAGCACAGTCTAACTGTCACACATGGTCTGTATAATTTATCTCGACATTTCAGTTCAGAGGAGTTCAGAGGTATATCAGATGGGGAAATTTCAATTGTGTTGTTAAGCTTTATAATAGGTCTGCCTCGTAATACGGTAACAGTATTGGACATGTAAGATCCAACTAAGAAATCTAAAAATAAAAATGAAATGATCATAATCTGTTGTCTGCAACACAAACTCAAATGACAGTGATGCCTTCAAAGAGTTAACAGTAGACATTTACAAAAAACATTAATTTTACCACATTACGCTGCTGACAAATACATGTGTAACAAGGTTTTATTGTTTGTACCTATCTCGGAAAGCCCCCGTTTTTTAGGTCATTTAAAAATATGATAATTTTCCTCTTGAACAAAATAAAAAAAATCATACATGAATGATGTATATTTACTCAAATGCAATTCGTGTTATTCACCACATTAAATTGTTGTAAGTCTATTATAGGAATACTCTCAGAATTCTGTAAAAAACCAAATTCGTCATTAAAAATATCCTTTATTGTTTCAAGCATAAGCAAAAAGTTAGATAACAAAAAACACGAACTTTTAGTAAAAAAAAATAAAAGTCTATAACCAAATGGCAAAATCAAAATCTTAAACACATAAATCGAATGGATAACAATTAACATGTTCCTCACTTAGTACAGCCAATTTGTTATGTCTCAGGACTACAACTGTTATATCCCAATATATAACATATTTTTAATAAAACAAAGATATATCGCCTAAAAGCATAATCGTGTTTCTCTAATTTTTGGAAGATTGATCCTTTTCCTGTCGGGTTATTTATTTCGATTCAATCAACGTGTGGTTTAACCCACAATTTACTTGAACGATTATAGAGATGATTTTTCATTTCCTATCGTTAATCATCCATTTGTAGATGGTGACGTTCCCTTGTCACCATCTTACGATGTTTATAAATATATCTCAACTTGTACGATTCGCTCGTGTATGTAACAATGTTTTAGATTTTAACGAGAGAAATTTATGCATTACTGAAAAGTTATTACACCAGGGTTTTCGATATCACAAACTAGTCAAAACATTTACTTATAGATTATCGTTGATCATCTCAACGAGATTGATTTTCTCGCTTGAGCTGGTACAGCGAAAGTGAGAAAAGCAATCGAGTTGAGATGACCAATGATAATCTGTTTATCGCTATTTTACCTATAAAGACGTTGTCAATTTCATGTCAATTTCGTTAGCAACGCCACGTGGCCTCCTTAGTTTCTAGCGATAATTTTTCCATCTCAAGCGAGAAGCATGATATGAAAATTATCACAAAAAAAGATCAAAGGAAAAATGCACAAAATAGTGATAATAAATTTTATCATCGGTATAAGGACATCATTCGTAAATATAGCTCAATGCAAACTTCTTATACGTTCAGGTTTTAATTTTTTAAAGAAATATTCTTTATAAAGCACAAAAATTTCAGTATTCACCTCAGAAACTAGCAAAACCTTTAAATAGACTTTAAGAAGGGATATAGTAACGATACTGTTGTCAGGTCATTAAAGATTGCATATTTGGTCGTTTATTTTGATTCATTAATAAGGTCTTTGCATCGAAATTAAACACATGTATTCAAAAACAAGTTGTTGGCATGACACAGGTTATGTTCTTCTCATATATGTTATGATGGTATGATACTAAAACCCTAGCTGGAAGGATTGTGCCTGATATTCATATGATGAAATCATAATCTTTCAATCAGTTAAGTTGAAGTCTGGAGCTTGCATGTCAGTTAACTGCTAGTAGTCTGTTGTTATTTATGTATCGATGTCATTTTGTTTAATTTCTTTGGTTACATCTTCTGACATCAGACTCAGACTTTTCTTGAACTGAATTTTAAATGTACGTATTGTTATGCGTTTACTTTTCTACATTGGCTAGTGGTATAGGGGAGAGTTGAGATCTCATAAAGATGTTTTACCCCGCCGCATTTTTGCGCCTGTCCTAAGTCAGGAGCTTCTGGCCTTTATTAGTCTTATCCTGTTTTAATTTTAGTTTCTTGTGTACAATTTGGAAATTAGTATGGTGTTCATTTTCACTGAACTAGTAGATAATTTTTATGGGGCCAGCTGAAGAACGGCTCCGGGTGCGGGAATTACACGCTACATTGAAGACCTGTTGGTGACCTTCTGCTGTTGTTTTTTCTATGGTCGGGTTGTTGTCTATTTGACACATTCCCGATTTCCATTCTCCATCTTATTGTAACAAATCAGCAATATGACAGTTGCTTTCAAAGTTCTGTTCGTTTTGAGATGTTTGAGCTTTTGATTTTGACAAAGGACTTTCCGTTGAAGTTCGGTATTTTTGTACTTTAACTTTTTATGAATAAATAATAACATTTAAGGATGCTCGCTTGTCATGTTTTGGGAATTTTTGCCAGATTTTCGGAATCCTCTTGTTTTGTCCAGTTGAATGACTTTTACAATTTGCCCATTGATCCCCATTTTTCTTTTTATAAAGGTTTTACATTTATAACTATAAGCCATTTGTTAAAGCCTTAAAATTTTGTTTTTATTTTTTTAATAGTTTTTGAGAACTTTAACTTGTCAATGATAAAGCTATGAAAAATCAACATTTTTCCGCCAAAATTGCAATGGCTTATATCTCGAAAACATTGCACATTGACCTCTATATTTTTTTGCTTTTTTATTCCTTTATTTATCTCCTATCAATCTTTACTAGTGTTACGGAAAGTTATTCATTTTCAAACTGAGCAGCGAATTTCCTTAAATAAATTATTGAAACATCTTACTTAATTACCTTGATAGTTGTTTTTGTCGATGTCATAAGCAGTAGAAATGTACCAACCAAACGACTGTAAGTTACTGCTTATATCTTGCGCTTTAATTTTTTGTGTGAACGTTAGTTTAGTAGAACCACCATGGTAGATATATACTGCCCCTTTACTGTTCTCCTCGTACGGTGCACCAATGGCTACATCTGTGTAAAGATATATTTTACATTCTTAAGAAATGAATATATAGGATACTACTTTTTGTTTAAACACGTGTATTGAATTAAAAGTCAGTTGAAAACAAAAAAGTTTCCGACAAAAAAGGTGATTTCAGCTTCACAATTTTTATCTTTTCATTTCTATTTAGCAACATTCCAACAGACCTGCATACGGAGTACATATCTCCAATTAAACCATATTTCCGGATAGAAAAACAGGATTAACTTTTCGACCCACATGAGATCCCTCCTCCCCCTACGTACCCTTATATCCATCTTTATTTATGTCTCCTATACACTGCAATGCTGTACCAAATCGTCCCCATTCTAACATTCCTAGCAACTTTTGTCCACTGACTCTGAGTAATACATTTGGCTGTTCATGTGTAAAGAAATATCATACATAGATATATAAAGTTATCTTTGGTTAATACAAAAACGGACATTCCTTGCCAAACATCATAAATTATGCCTTTCAAGACAGTAAATATCATTTTAATCGAATAACTTTTAATTAAACAAAATATGACGAGTCATGCGTTGTTGCAGAAATACGTTATTAGAATGTTTGTTATTCTAAATTAAAAGATAAACTGCACTGAACAGTGTTTTATTCTTTACAAATATTCAGACTATAAATGGAATGTTTTATACGGGTTTTTTTTTTTACAATTTTGAGAAGCCACCGATGGACTATTTATTCCCATGTGTCGACAATCTAATATTTAGCGCTGCTGTACTGATGTGAAATATAATGGATGCAGTATTTGTGTACTTCAGTGTTAAAAAAATATACTTTTTTCAACCTTTCAATCAATCTACGTACCTTTGTGTCCCCATAGTAAATGTGTACAACGCCTGAATCTAGAACGTCATTATATTGAAGAGGTGCTCCGATAAGTAAATCATCTAATCCATCACCATTTATATCGTCAAAGACAACCGAACTACCAAATCCACCTCCGGACTGGAAGAAAAAAATACATTATATCGTAGGCGGGTAACTGTGGATTCATATAGTTTGGTGGGTGAAAGAGAAATTGAATGATGTCGTGAAAACAAGCCTATAAAATCAAAGTATTGCTTTCATCAGTTACAACACGTCTTAGCCAGAGTTCTCCAAATATATACTACTGAAATTTGACCAAAAAAAACGTATTTTTGATAGTTTTAACATAAACAGCGGTAGTTTTTAAAGGAACGATTTTTAATTACATACAGTTAATTTTAATATCTTAAATTATGTTTCATTGGCTCTATCATGCGGTTTTTATGTATCCCAACTTGATCGTTACGCACGTCTGCGTAGTAACATCCTTGATTTTAACGAACGTAATCAATGCGTCACTGGTAAATTATTAAGTCATGTATTTGTTACCATAAAATACTTAAAACATTTACTCAACCCTTCATAGATACACAGATTTGATCAGCAAATTAAAAACGGAATTTTGAATCCTAATATTTACGATAATATTGTACTAAAAGTGCTGAAATCAGAACGTTATCCGTGTAAACTCATCAAACCTTTAAACAAACTTATAAGTAAAGGTTATTTTACTGACGTTGTAAAAATGTGTCTCGTAATGGTTTACATTGGCACTTACATTAATTTTTTAATCAACAAATTAAAACATAGCTTAATTTATACATCCAGGTTTATTTTCTATTGATATATGGCTTTATCTGTACACGACTTTTGAAAAGGTTAAATCCATACTATCCTATTAGTAATTTAAAAGCAAACTAAATATAAGCGTTATATAGATATTCACATTCATTGATCTACAATTTGTCGATACCTGTATCTTGGCATTGCACAGGGTCATGTTTTTATGTCTATGACATCTTTACACTAAATCTATTTGTTTTCCATTGAACTAGTTATCAGTAATTGTGAGTACTCTTAATTTTTTCTCGTTTTTATTGTTTTACACTTGTAATTTCGAATCCATTTATAGCTAACTATGCGGTGTGGCTTTTGCTCATTTTTGAAGGCCGTATGGTGACCTATAGTTGTTAATTTCTGTGTCATTGTTGTCTCTTGTGGAGAGATGTCTCATTGGCAATCATACCACATCTTCTTTTTTATAACCTACTGCATGTCAATACTTTAGCAATGCATAAGTCATCTATTCTTTGACTGTTGATGGCGTATACACACTAAATCCCTGAATGTGTTTTAATTAATTTTAGTCGCTGATGCACGATTTAAAAGTTTTAATTGTTTTTGGCTTTTAATAAGTTTTCAGTTGCTGCAAGTATTCTCAAATCGTACTCTCTTGTTAATTTGCCTTTTGACACAATTTGAAATGTATTTCGGTTATTCATTGTTCATTTTTTGTGTTAAATCTTTTCCCACTTTTTTAAATATGTACCGTCCTTGGAGTATTCAATATTACGAAAAATGTTCACTTCTTTACTCCAACCGAGAACAACAGATTTGTTTACCTTTTTTTTTTTTTTTTTTTTTTTTTAAATATGACAATACAATTAATAGAACAATAAACAAAATATCAATGGTATTAACAAAGGACTACTAGCAGTTACAGGCATGTCAGCTCCAGACCTCAATAAAACAGATTGAAAGATTATGTCTTCATCATATTGATATCAAGCCCAATCCCTCCCGTTAGGGTTTTAGTATCATACCATCATCAGATATATAAGAAAACATAACCCGTATCATGCCAACAACAGGTTATAGAATAAATCTGCTTTTTTTCTGATGCGAGACCCTTTTTTTATCAATATTAAAATCAAAATATGCCATGCCCTGATAAAAGTATCGTAGTTAATAAGTCTGTTTACAGGTTTTGTAAGCTTAACATATTGTATCAGCTAAGATTACATTCGGTTTCATATATTGCAAAAGTCAAATGGTACCTTTTCACCTGTAAACTGTTTCTTCAAATATAACTTCTTGTCAGTTTGCTTTAAACAAAAAACAAACACCTGAAAAAAATTCTCTAATATCAAGATTGAGTTCAAACAAATATTAATAAAAATAATTTAACGTGTGAAATGTATTAATCGTATATAGACCGTCTTGTGATTACTGTCTTAAAAGTCTTTGAAAAACTTGTTAAAGGCCATAAACGACATTTTGTGTCTACATCCACGTAATTAACATCTAGTAAGAAACATTGAATAAAGACAACAGTAGTATACTGCTGTTCGAAAGTCATGAATCGATTAAAAGAAAACAAATCCGGGTTACAAACTAAAACCAAAGGAAACATATCAAATATAAGAGAAAAAACATGAAGCAATCACATTCACTATTATTTTGAAGCAATATTAGAAATTTTTATATCTGAAAGATCCATACTGCGGTTTCACATACTAAATCAAAAGATAGACTGCACTGAACAGTGTTTTTTATTCCTTACAAATTTATGTCCTAGAAGATCTGACATTGTTAAGACCCACATTGATTCCAACAAATGATACTCCATCAATTTTAATCCATACCAAATAAGCTTATTTAGGTCAATTATGATTTCAGCAGATAGACAGTTTCCAAATAGTAATTATTGTGCAACCTACTTGATAGCTTGTTTTTTGTAATCATTTCACGTATAACAAATAACAGAAAAAGAAACAATGTCTCCACAAATTCATTTGTATCCCTTTAAGATATGTTAACCATGATTTTACTTCAAGTATGTACTTTCTATATTATATCAAATACAAATAAAATGACCATTTTCCCCTGATTTATGATTTAATAAAAATAAAAAAAAGGATAAATTATTTCCTTGCACTATTTTACTTATAAATAAAATCAGCTGGTGCGTATATAAAAGTCTATATTTCTCTTTTATGTGGTGTTATGCCAGCATTTCATTACGTTAAATCAAAAATTGATTCATCGGAACCCGTGAACTACATGATATTGAATTTGGTAATGAAATATTAAAGACCTAAAATCAATAGTGGCATGTTGCAACGCTATAAAATTGAGAATGGAAATGAAGATTATGTCCATACTCGACCAAAGAGCAACTATTCAAAAACTATTCAACGTTTTCGTGATGAAATGGAACACCAAACTATATTGATTACTTAAAATGTGAACATTATTTATGTTTTTAGTTCTGTTGTAATGACATTCGTTTTTGTTTTTGCCACAGTTGTTTTATGTGTATTGCGTAGTGGAATTTACTATTTTTGGATTCTTATAAATTCTATATATAACTTTTGGACTAGTTTATATCTCGGTCTATTTCTGAAACTTATTCTTACATAATTTTTAATTTTTAACCCTATATGCTAATATTGCCTATGTAAATTCTAAAATTGTTTGTATGCACATTGAACGACAGATTTAAGTGACGTATAAAAAAATTCTGACGTCAGACACTCAAATCAATCAATGTGTTCGTAGATTCGTGTTAATATGTTCTGTCAAATTGTTCATTTTAAAATTGTTATACGATGATGACTGATGTACCCATATTTTGACTATTTTATTTATTGTGTCTGTATGTTTAACGCATCAATGTAAATATAACGGAATTTGATGAGACTGTCATTAAAGTGAGAGGGTTAGCGCTATAGAACCAGGTTTAATCCACCATTTTCTACATTTGAAAATGCCTGTCAGGAATATGACAGTTCTTGTCCATTCGTTTTTGATGCGTTTTGTTATTTGATTTTGCAATGTGATTATGGACTTTCCTACTTGATTTTCCTCTAAGTTCAGTATTTTGGTGATTTTACTTTTTTTGACACTGAGTGTCTGATTTTGTCACCGTTCTGATGTTATCGTCATTGGAATGTTTAAGTGTATTGCGATTCAGAAATTTTCATCATAAGGATATGTGTGTGTCGACGTTCATATGCTTCATGAAAGAATGCAATAGCAATTTTATATCTGATGGTTAAGTTTGTTGGTATTAGCTGGTGTTTCCCATTCGGAAGTGTATGTGTGTCGCCATTCATATGCTTAATGAACGACTTTAATCAACTTTAAATCGATTGTTTCATGCTTGTCATTTTTTTAATAATAACTGACATATATGTACTGTAGGAAAGCCCAAACTATAATCTTAAATGTTCATATATAAAATGTAAATAAACTGAACGAAATTTGAGAAGGAATAATAGTTCTGAACTAGAATTAGATAAACATCAGATAGTATAAATGAAAACAACTTACCGTCCCTACTATTCCACTTGTCGATATATAGTGTGGGGCTCCTAGTACAATAGTTCCGGGACAATGTTCATCAGAATCTGAAAGATTCCCTGTGCTGACAGAGTAACCTGGTATAAGAATAGAAATATTGTTATATTTTTCACACTACATTTTCAAAACAAATTCTGTTTTTTTTTTATTATTTCATTTTTCATTTTTCACAACTGAAACATGCGAAACTACATAATATTTATTCCTCAGTAGGCACCATCTTTAAAAAAATCACGCAAATTGATCACGTTATAAGGATACAAAAATAAAGAAGATGATTAAAAACACTAGTACACAACAACAAGTACTAGTACTTCTATAACTATAAAAAGCAACACACTTTCACAATTACAATAAAAAAAGAAGATGTGGCTCCTAACTCGGAACAGGCACATACATGCAGAATGTGGCGGTGTAATACATGTAAGCAAGATCCCAACTCTCCCCGTAACCTAGGACATTGGTGTAACAGTACAACATCAGAGCAAACTATAAAAATCAGTTGAAAAAGGCTTAACTCTAACAGATGAATACAAAAAATATATATCATAGATAAGAATAATTTTATTATTTAAAAAAAATATTATTAAAATTTGCAGAATTATTGTCTTTTTTTAACTTTATCTAGTAATTTGTTTCCGATATTGTCCTTCTAAAACCTACAATTTTCTACAATAATTTCTAATTTATTTAGACTAATATTACCATGACACCCCGCAAATAAAACAAATTGTATTTATCATTTTGTGGAAAAAATCTGTTTATGAAAATGTATTAATTCGAAATACACATCTAATCGTCAAATTAATCTTATCTGTTTTGATGTTTGAGTATTAGTATGAACTTCTACTCTGAACCTATTGGCAACCTTAACATTTTTACTTGGATATCATTCCACTGATGATGGTCTTAGCTAAATAAAGTATCCATCTTGACTTTAATGTAAAAGTTGTTCGCCACTGAATTTCTTTATATAAGTCAGCAAGGTGAGTTATTTTAAACTTTTAATTAACTCATCATAAATACTAGGAAAAAATTATGTACATCAGACGTTTCGTTTACAAAAGACTCAGCAGCGTAATTCGAAAACAAAAAAGTATAAAAGGTAAAAAAAGTTCGAATTTATTGAGCATTGACGACTCAAATTTTAGAAAGGATCTAAGAATTAAACCTAAAAGTAATCTGTTTGGTAAAAAATAATTTATAAGATGACTAGGATATCATACCACTAAAGTAATCCATCTTGACTTTTATGTAAAATTTGTTCCCCTCTGCTTTTCTTTTCATAAGCTTTTCGTTCATGTTTTGCTCACTATTAAAGGTCGCACGGTGATCTATAGTTATTAATTTTATGTGTCATTTGCTTTCTTGTGGAGAGTTTTCTTATTGACAACCACACCACATCTTTTTTTATATATATGCATAACGAAAGTTTTCATCATACATATTTATACTACAGCACAAACAGTTTATATACGCCATTCCGTCTTCTCATTATGATTTTATTTTAATATAATAGGAATCTCATTCGAAACCTGTTCTGGTTGGAATATTTTCCATTGAATTTTTAAAAACTGTTATCTTTCCAATATAGTAGTTTCCTGTAAGTCAAAATATCTAAAAATTACTTCACACTGTTTATCGTAGCTGAAACATTACATAGAATCTTAGCCAGGGTTCAAATTCATCAATCGATTTAGGGAAAACAAATACATGCCACAAACCAAAACCGAGGTAAACACATTAATTACAAGAGGAAAAAAAGGAACACTGAAGTGCAACACGAACAATCGCACATAGAAACGTACGAACTATTTGGTAACAACTGCCATATTCCTAACTTGGTACAGGACTATTAAGAAAACATGGTGGGTGGAATTATGATTAATGGCTAGCTTTTTGACAAAATAAATAAATATCGCCTAAACACTTCGTGAAAGAAATACAGCACAGAACCAACATATTATATCAACGACAAACAGCGCAATATATAACAAGAGGCTGTCACAACGACAGCAAACCGGCTTTATTAACATTTATTTGTATCCAGGCAATATCACAAGAACCAAAACTGATAAACGGTGAAAGTGAAAATCGTCAATATCAAATTTCACCTCCATTTTGTGATCAGTATCAACATATTAAAATTTGAAAGCTTATGTTGAATGGTTCATGAGTAAATGCAACAACATGAATGGAAACGTCATTTTTCGATCCTTCAAGAACTATAACTCCTGAACGGTAAAAGTCAAAATCTTTATTATTTAACTTGAATTTCATTTTGTCATCAGTAACAACATATTAAAATTTGGGAAGCTTTGGTTGAAAAGTTCATACGTAAATGCACGGACACAACTGGAAAAATCATTTTTCAATCTTTCAAGAACCATAATTCCTGAACAGTAAAAGTCAAAATCGTCATAATGGAACTTGACCTTCATTTTGTTGTCCGTCACAACATATTAACATTTTAAAAGCTTTTGTTGAACGGTTTATGAATAAATGAACGGACAACATTTGGTTGCCGCCCGCACGACCACCCGGCCGCCCGACTGCCCAGCCGCCCGACTGCCCAGCCGCCCGACCACCGTACATCCCCAAATCACTAACCGAAATTTTTGACACAAAAATCCGGTTTAAAATCAGAGATGCTCTTACATAACTAACAAGCAATCTCGAACATATACAACCGTTTAACTTAGTATGTTCGTTTTATAGCATCATAATCTATAGTAAACTAAACAGATGTAATTGACTGCAGGTGAACTGTCTGAAACAGATTTGAATCCATTGTAGTGAATAAGTCTGCAAAGTAGCTTAACAACTGCCCGACATGCAATATTTAAATGGTTATTTGTTGAAAAGCTATTTTAAGACCAGAACTGTTTTTTTAGACATAAGAAAAGTAACAATACCTTATTAAAAAAGTTAAATATCAAGATATCGAAATAAAGTTGTTCTTTATGAGCGTTTATAAATTGCTGATTTAAACAAATACATAAGAAACAAGGGTTAATGCAGAATTGGTGGAAACTTAAAATGTTTGAGCACTCAAGGTTTCGTTTACTTTGCACTTGTTAAAAACTTCCTAATATAGGTAAACCAGTTATTTCAAATGGGTATCTAAACATATAAAGAATTTATATTGCATATTCATCTTCATCTGCTTTAAAACAAACAAAAGATCCCCCATTTTGACAAACCAAATTATACTCGTGGAACAATTGGTACACAACGGATTTTTTTTAAATACTTGAATATTTTTACACAACCTTAAAATATCGAAGAATCAGTTGGAAAATTGTCTTTTGATATAAGAAAATCGAAGGACCTTGTTTATATCTTGTCGTTTTACACTGTGCATTCATTTAATTTTGAGAGTACCAATTTTTTTATGTTGTGTTTTGTGTACTATTGTTTGTCTGTTTGTCTTTTTTTTTTTTTTTTTTTTTTTTTTTAGATTTTTTAGTTTGAATGTCGACTGGTATCTTTCGGCCCTCTTTTATATTTATCTCTACAATTGTAACGTGTTATCCGTTTTAAACAACGAAAAGATACAAAAAGGTGCCAAAAAAGTAATAGGGTACATTTAAAAGTAGTCCAAAGCCAAACACGATTAATCAGTAAATTTATGATCTTGAAGACAAAAGCAAACGACAGGTTGGGCGTAAGTACATAGTCTGCAAAAAACAACTCTCTTTACATGTTTTTTATAGAATTAGGGATTAAATAGATAACTGAGAAATTGTCGGGATATGTGCTTAATATCTTATTTATTTGTGATTATTCAAATAAAAATGAAATAGACGTATAAATACCCATTAAGCTCCCCTGCTGCAAATCCTGCTTCAGGGATACATCGGCAAGTTCATATTGGGTAAAGCTATCAAAAGAATTCGCAATCGTTTTATCATCAGTATACTGTAAAAAGCCACCTGTTGGTATAAAAAAAATAAAAAAATCACCAGTTAAACAATAAATGAAACTATTGTATTCGTGAAATCCATCTTGTTATACATTCACAGAGTTACTGACAGTTCATATCATCAGAGAGCCTACCAATCTTGTTAAATAACTTTATATGGCAGGCATTGTAATTTTTAAACTATTAATTAAAGATACAATTATCCGTTATATTTATAATCAACTGGTGATACTCGATTCATGATATTTAACCAGTAGCAGAAAATTGTAAAACATAATATGACATATTTGTTTAAGCTATAACTGTTCATATAACATAACATGGCAGATTATTAAACACACATTACTAACTTGTGAAAGGAATACTATAACAAATTTAATATTGTTAAAAACAAACCTGGTGTGTGGCAGAAAAAATTGTGTCCGTGTCACAACAAAAATTAAATTATAAGATACAAACCTTTGTGTTCAAAGAATCCTGGAGCTCCTAATAGTATGTCTAACAATGAATCTTCATACTATTGAATATAAAATATCAATAATCTTAATCGATAATATAACTTTTGTCTTAACAAACATTAACATCAGTGTGATGTGTCCATAGTACACAGATTCCCGACTCGCACTATCATTTTCTATGTTCAGTGGATAGTGAAACTGGGGTCAACATATAATTTGCATTCAAATTATATCGGTCATATCATAGGAAACGTGTATTATAAGTTTCAAGTATCTAAAACGAATTGTAAAGAAACCATATATTTTTGAAATCCGGGTACAATAATCTATCATTTGAAACTGGAAAAAAAGTAAAAATCACAATAATACTGAAATCTAATCGGTAAGTCCATGATCACATGACAAAATCAAATAACAAAACACTTCGAACACGAATGGACAAGAACTTTCATATTCCTGACTTGGCATTTTCAAATGTAGAACATTGTGGACTAAATTTGGTTTTATAGGGCTAACCCTCTAAATGACATTTTTAACCCAACTTTGCTATTTTTCATATCAAAATAGATATTTACAAGTGGAAAGATCATCAATTGTTCTCTGAACAACTGGGTTTTAATTATTATTTTTTTCTTTTTTTTATCCACCACTTTTTATCTATCGGCGATTTTTCGTTTTTGAAGATGTCGCTTAGATTTTTTGCATATGATACCGAACAGTTATTGCAATTTTACAACTGAACCTGTTAAGTCAAACACCTTTTCTTGTAAGAGTTATCTCCCAAACATAGTTTATGTCGAGTCTTCGACTTTAGTAAGAAAAAAGTCGAGACATATTGGTCTAACATTCCGTCGTCGTCGTCGTTGTCGGCGGCATCCCCATATATTCACTCTGTGGTTCCTTATACTATCCTGGATTTGTAACATGGACAGAAGCTTGTTTATTATCATAAGATAGTATTCAGAAGTGAATTTTGTAAAAAGAAATCCTTTTTTCCGTATTTCACTTACAAATGGACTTAATACAATACATTTACTCTCTGTTTAAAGTTTTAAAAAAGATTTAATAACTTTTTTAATACTATCTGTTGTGAATTAGTTATAGTTATTTTATACGCTTTTATTTGTTTAACGTTTTACCGCCATTTACGTAACAATAGGCCCGCAACGTCGTCACTTGCCGACGTCTCTCTTGTATATATTAGACTAGTAAAGCATACGAAACATTGAAGACGCTTTTGTGTTTACTTATATCGATACGTCCAAAACATTGGTGCCGTGACCAGGATGTTGTTTTCGTAATTCCAACTAGTCTCTCCCACCATCCACCGTACCAGGGTGCAGCTTTCGGAATAAATTTCCAATTAATTTGAATGTTCATTTCCTGCGGAATGTCATGTGAGGCGGAAACAAAGGTTGGTGCATTATCGGAATACACAGTACTCGGAATTCCTCTCCTACTTACGAATCGTATAAACGCTAATTTGAATGACTCGATTGTCATATCCGTAACTAGTTCTAGGTGTACGGCACGAATACACGCACATGTGAATAGGCAAATATACGCTTTTGTAACAAGTCCATTATCTTTAACGAATAGTGGTCCAGCGAAATCAACACCAGTTGTCGTAAACGGTATCATATCGGTGACTCTGTCCTTTGGTAGCGGAGGCGAAATTTGCTGTGGAAATGCTTTTCCGGTCACTTTTCGGCACGTTACACATTTCTGTACGATGTGGTTAACGCATTGTCTAATGGAAGGTATTCAATATGATTGGCGGATTTGCGTAATTGTCTGTCCAGCACCAGAATGCAACATCTGCAGGTGCGCGTTCAATATAACTAAGTCTGTAAATAGATTTTTCTTCGGTGGTAACACTGGAAACTTGGCGGAGTCGTCTAACTGTGAATTGTGTATGCGCCCGGCGCATCGAATGACACCTTCTGTATCTATGAACAAGCGCAGTTGTCTTACTAACGGTAGATTCTTGTCATGTGACGGGTTTGCGAGTTGCTGCTTTTCATTACTGAATTTTTCATTTTGAATATCTGTAATCCATGTACGAGTTGTGCGGTCGATTTCATCTTTCGTAATATCTTTTCCGTGTCTAGCATATTTCCTCAAGTTATACGGTCGCTTACTTTTACATATATTCACAAATTTAAACACGTAGCATGTAACTCGTAGTAACTTCTTTAATGACGAGAATCTCGATAGATTAATTATTATCGAAATTCCACTTAATTCACACGGTTTTGTCCTTTCGCTGTCATCTGTTGTCGTTAACAAAAGAGTCTCTTGTTTAACTTGTGGGGTCCATGTAGGCCAACTGTTCTCATCCGATATCCACGACGGTCCTTGCATCCACAAAGTCGATTCTTTGAATTGCGTTGATGATATTCCTCTAGTTTGAAGGTCGGCTGGATTTGAGTCTGTTGGTACGTATTTCCAGTCGTAATTTTGTGTCGATTCTTTAATTTCTATCACACGATTCTGAACAAATCTTCCAAATGATTTTCAAAACGAAATCCAGTGCAGAACGATCTGACTGTCACTCCATAGTACTGTGCGTTGTGCTTTTGGGGTTTTCGTGAGGTTTTTAGCCATTCGAGCTCCTATTACTGCAGCCATCAATTCTAGCTTCGGTAATGTCATTTTGGCGAGCGGAGCGATCCGGTTTTTTGCAATTACGAGAGAAGAAGAGTTTCCTTTACACAAGTAGGCACTGGCTCCATAAGCGCGTTGGCTGGCATCAACAAAGACATGTAATGTGATTTTCTCGTTGCTTTCGTTCTCATTTTGATCGTTGAAATAATGTCGTGCGATTTTTGTATTAACTGTTACATCTCGGATGTCATCTAAAATTTCATAC
Organism: Mytilus galloprovincialis; assembly: GCF_965363235.1. Classification (NCBI taxonomy): domain Eukaryota; kingdom Metazoa; phylum Mollusca; class Bivalvia; order Mytilida; family Mytilidae; genus Mytilus; species Mytilus galloprovincialis. Next base: position 115,566,530 of record NC_134839.1, on the reverse strand, counting down.
CATGATTTAACTATGTTGCTAGGCAACACCTTGTCCCAATCGTATCCTTCTTTCCATAATGTTTGTACCAGTAGCTTAGCTCTTACGGTCACTGGTCCAAGAATTCCGAGTGGGTCGTAAATTGACGATGATTTACTCAATATTTCTCTCTTTGTCGCTTGTGAATTATCAATATCTATACGATCTTCATTCAATTTCGCAAATGTCAATATGTCTGACTTCGCATCCCAACGCATCCCAAGAATTTTCGTTTCGCTATCCGTATCAAGTACGTTTGCCTTTGTAGCTTCGTTGCTAAGTTGATTGCTATTTTACTTCCATGTTCTCAAATTGAATCCTGCATTTGTCATGAGTTCTTTAGATTTTTCAAAGAAATTTAAGGCGGTTTCTTCCGTATTAACACTTGTAAGTACGTTGTATACATACAAATCACGCTTCAGTATCTCAGCTGTAGCACTTGTAACCGTTGATAAATGTTTCAATAATGTAGTGTTAAGAATAAATGGCGAACATGTCGCTCCGAATAAAATTACCTTGAATCTGTAAGTCTCAAGTTCACTCTTGGGGTTGCTTGGATCTCTAAGCCAGAAAAATCGGGTGGAATCGCGGTCTTCTTCGTCTAGTCGAATCTGGAGGAATGCTTTCTCAATATCAGTTGTTAAGGCGTATTTCCCGTAGCGGAATCTTGTAAGTATATCTTTTAGCTTATTAAGCTGCGGCGGTGTAGAAGAAAGGCAATCATTTAAGCTGGGTGATTCTGAATCTTGACGACAACTGCAATCATATACTATACGTATCGGTGTAGTCGATGAATCTTTTTTCACTGGGTGGTGCGGAATATAGTGTACTCGATTAGTAGTCTCATCCGGGGTCTCAACCTTCTCTATAAAACCTCGATTTTCTTGGTCGTTGATAATGTTACCGTATATCTTAAGCATCTCTGGTTCTTTAGCAAGTCGGTTTATCACGTTGTATGCTCTCTTTCTGGCGATCATCTCGTTGCTAGGCAACTCCGGATGTTCTGGTTTCCATGGAAACTTGGCGATGTACCTATTGTCTTTCAAATGAATGTTATTCTCTTGGTAAGTGGTCATTTCTTGCAAGTCCGTTTTCGCTTTCACTTCGCTGTCTGTTTCTGTTCCTATGGATTCGATTTCCCAAAATTTATGTATTTCACATTCTTCTAGTCTGTGTGGGATCAAAATGTTCATAATCGATGACGTTGATTGATTATTATTGTTAGTGTTCAATTGTATAGGTCCTGATAGCAAGTATCCAACTTTGGACTGTACAGCGGTTGGTCCGGAACCTCTTATTACTCTGTCTCCAACTATATCCCAATAATAATCGGCGCCAGCTAAGACTGATATCTCAAAATCCTCGTCCTGTATAGCTGGGTGGGCTAACTTCAATCCATTTAAATACTGAAAACTCGACTGGTTCCTTGCGTAAGTATGTATCGGATAAGCAATCTGTGGTACTATAAGAACTTCAATAGGGATAAGTGTATTCGTTAGACCTTTTATATAGATAGTAGCAATTTGTAAATTTCTAACCTTCTTATTGGATTCACCGAAACCGGATATCGTTATCGCTTCTTTCCTGTGTGGTCTCAGGTTCAATAAATCGGCCATCTCTTGAGTGATAAAGCTTCGCTGGGCTCCTTCGTCTAATAGTATATTGGCGGTGTTAAAATGTGTCTTGTCATACGTGATAGGTGCTATCGCGGTTTTCAACAATACCTGCGATCTAACCGATGATGTTGATGAATGCATGCTTGCGACTGCGGCATCGGTATCTGGTTTTGATGTACTGCTATCTTTAGACTTGGTATACAGGTGTGATTCATTCTTTGAACAAATACTGGTATGGTATCGTTTATTACAATTTTTACAAGTTTTATCGGATTTGCAATCGGCAACTCTGTGATTTCCTAAGCAATTGAAACATGCCTGTTTCTCCTTAATAATGCGTTTTCGAGCTTCAATTTCCGTAACAGTTTTACAAGCTAATGGGGCGTGAACTCCTTGACAAAAGATGCACGGCTTCTTGGTTATGTCTCTTTTCCCTTTCTGATTTGCGTAGTTGCGATTTGTTCCCGTAAAGAATGCTGATGTGGGTGTGTAATTTGGCTCTATATCATCACCGTTTACCGACTGACCCGCTTCCTTAATCGTTATCTCATGTTGAATAGCTGCTTGCCGTAACGACGGCAAGTCCCAGTGGTCGCCTCTGTGGGCACGTACCATGTTTTCTCGTATATTCCCAGGTAATTTATTTAATATTATGGGCACTAAAAGGCTTCCGAACGACTCATGAGACTCCTCTATACTTTCAAGGCCACGGATGTAGTTTTCCATACTGTCGTAGAATTTTTCAAATGTGCAATATTTGACGTTGGACTAGGAAGGCTGATTAAACTCTGCATGTATGTTTGTACTATCTTATGTGGTTGACCGAATCTTTGTTTCAGTACATGTAATGCTTGTCCGTAATTTGTGTTAGTTATTTGTAGACCTGGTATGCATTGGGTGGCTTCTCCGAACAGTTGAGATGTTAAATAATTAAATTTCTGTACATCGTTTAAAGACAGGTTATTATGTACGGCAGCACTAAACGAATCCCAAAAGGGTTGCCATTCTAACATATTCCCACCGAAGGTTGGTAAATTTAATTTGGGAAGTTTGTGGTACATGCTTGAGTTTGAAAAAACGGACGCTGATGTATTTGCGTGCATGAAACTGGGCTGTGGCTGACTTTCTTGATGATTTGTGTAATTAATAAACTCGTGTGCATTTGGGTTAAGCAATGACATACTTGACTGTTTGTCTGTGATTTCCGATTCCTTAATGATTTTTGAAAGTTTAGTTACACTCATTTCTATGTCATATGTGTATCTGTCGGCTTCCTCTATTTCTTCGCTCACTTCCTCTTCCGATAGTTCCTCCACAATCTTCTCGTTCAGTTGGTCGATCGTTTCCTGCTTCTTCACAATAAGTCCTCGAATGGTTGAAAGTTCACTAACGTCATATTCCTGTAAAAGTTCCTCGAAACTCGGTTCCACTTTCTACAGTAACTTAGTAAGAACGCCCCGATGTCCAGCTCGTCTGGTCTTCATCTTCGCGGTACTCATCTTTCGTATTCTTCTGTTTTTGTCACGGCACCAATGTTTTGGACGTATCGATATAAGTAAACACAAAAGCGTCTTCAATGTTTAGTATGCTTTACTAGTCTAATATATACAAGAGAGACGTCGGCAAGTGACGACGTTGCGGGCCTATTGTTACGTAAATGGCGGTAAAACGTTAAACAAATAAAGTAACTTTAATTGAACACTTTGCAAAACGATGGAGAATGGAATACCTCACCGGATTAAGAGAATTTCATCGCGTCGCCGGAAACCAAAGCGCACATGTAAAAATCGGTTCCGTCGTACAAATCATGGACAATTCACCGAGAATGATGTGGAAACTAGCTGTTATAGAAGATTTGATCACCGGGAAAGATGAAGTCGTAAGAGCAGTCAAACTTCGGACATCAAATGGACTGATTACCACGAGACCAATTGTGAAACTGGTGCCATTGGAAATATGAACTTTAATTGTTAAAAGTATTTTTTCAATACCCTTTTTTATGAACAATACATGAACAGTAATTGCATTTTGCGGCCCCCAGAATGTTGTGAATTAGTTATAGTTATTTTATACTCTTTTATTTGGTTAACGTTTTACCGCCATTTACGTAACAATAGGCCCGCAACGTCGTCACTTGCCGACGTCTCTCTTGTATATATTAGACTAGTAAAGTATACGAAACATTGAAGACGCTTTTGTGTTTACTTATATCGATACGTCCAAAACACTATCCTTGATTTGTACCAAACTTGGATTGAAGCTTGGTTATGATCAAAAGCAAGTATCTAGAAGGAAATTGCGTTAACATTTTGTACCTGTTTATCCGTATTTTACATATAAATGGACTTTGTTTTTCCTCGAGTTAATATTACATACAGTCTGCAGTTAAAGTTTTCAAAACATTTCTTAGATTCATAAACTAACCTGGATTTTTACCAAACTTGAACAGCCATCTTATAACCGAAAGATAGTATTGGGAGGAATATTTTTATTGATTTTGTTTCCCTGATTATTGTTCAGCCTGCGATTAACAGCAAAAGTACGCGAGACTTTTTACAATAGGTTGCAATAGGTTCCTTTTATGGATTTGGCTATACTTTTTGGACCTTTTGGATTATAGCTCTTCATCTTTTATATAAGCTTTGGATTTCAAATATTTTGGCCGCGAGCATCACTGAAGAGACATGTATTGTCGAAATGCGCATCTGGTGCAAGAAAATTGGTACCGTTAATTTTATTGCAAACCATTTGACCTTGCAAAGGCCAACCAGAAGTGACCTTGTGTGTATCGGAAGTAGCTATTGTTGTAAATACGGCGAGAACGCAACGCGGGCACGTCACTTATGTCTTCTATTGTAACGTCAAGACTTTGTGACTTTCACTTGTATACTTGAGATTATATAGATCGATTACATTATTAGAACATGCAACGTTTTGATGTTGTAAATATGGCGCGAACACAACGCGGGAACGTCACTTAAGTCTTACATAGTAAAGTCAAGACTTTGTGACGTGTCTCTTGTATACTTGGGATTATATTGATCGATTAAATTATTAGAACATGCAACGTTTTATTCCTTAATTCACGTATTACCGACAGCTATTGCTTTTACTTTTTTAATCAAAACATTGGATAGACCCCATATTTGTTTTGGCATAAGCGAACAACAAGCTATCGTTTGACGCTTGAAATGACATTATAATCCGAATTTGAGGAATTTTTTTTAATTTATTTTATTGTTTTGGGGGAGGGGGACATTAGGGTTTAAGCCATCGAAGTTCCATGACGCAAACAATGAGTGATACGTATGATCAGTCAAGCATATGTACCTTTTGTCAAATTGTTATAAAGTTCTATAAGCCAATATTCAGATCATGCTACTGAGATCACTCCTAGTTTGGTTAAGTTCGTGTTGTTTATTCTTTAGTTTTCTATGTTGTGTCATGTGTACTTTTGTGTGTCTGTTTGTCTTTTTCATTTTTAGCCATGGCGTTGTCAGTTTATTTTTGATTTATGAGTTTGACTGTACCTCTGGTATCTTTCGTCCCTCTTTTACAATACTTTGAAACAACATTCTTGTCGTATCTCCTTACCTTTTTGTTAGATATTGAAAATCCTATCTGAGCAACTTCGAAATGGAATCCACTTGATTTGTCTGCTGCATATTTGTCATCGAAGAACCTATTTTTAAATTGTTTTGTTGTATAGGATTGCAAATCTTTATCTATGTTAAAGCAACTTCCAATAGGATGGACAAACTTGGAAATTCGCAATGGAATCATATTTTTCCACAGAGGAGCACAAGTCTACAAAAAAAAATAGACAGATACATTTTCTTTAGTTTAATAAGTACAATTATTGTTAATCGCAGAAAGAAAAAAAATCGTATTAATGTTTTGTATAGTAATATAAGTTTGTATACACTATTTTATCGATCTGGGGCTTTACTAATATATATTTACATTAATTTTACCTATTTGTTTTTTTAAAATAAAAATCAACAGAGTTATTCTGAATTTCAATGGACGCGTGGATTATTTAAGCTTGTAAAAATTTGCATTATTTTATATTATTAAATTGAAATATAGCAAAATTGAAAATTGATTACAGATAACAGCGCGAGGTAACTTTAAAAAGAAATAAGTGATTATACATAGTTGACCTCCGAGTAACAAAAGCTGTAGTTTGATAAAGCCTGGTTTGTCGAGTGATCTAGAAAAAAGTAAAATCACAAATATTCACAAAAACAAATCAAAACGGAAATTCCCATATCAAATGGCAAAATCTAAAGCTCAAACACATCAAGCGAATGGTTAACCACTGTCTTATTTCTGACTTGGTACAGGCAATTTCTTATGTAGAAAATGATTAGTTAAACTTGGTAATATAGCTAGCTAAACTTCTCACTTGTAAGACAGTCGCATCGATTTCCATTATATTATTGACAACGATGTGTGAACAAAACAAACAGAAATAATGAAATGACAAAAATTGCTGTACAGCAGACAACATTGTGTTATAATCTTAATCATGATGAAAACCAACAGGTATGTAACAAAGAAGCACAAATAGGCATATATACATATCACATTGGCAAAATTGAAAGACAAAAATACAAAAATAAATATTTTATATAAAAAAAATAATACAGGATTTTTTTATAGAAAATTAAAACATGTATTGACATATTTAACCTCCATCAAATGTTTGTATGATCTTCAGTGAAATCAACTTTTAGAAAATTTAGAAAAACGTGATGCAATTATAATTTTGCCGATTTCATACATAGAACTGCAATACGGAATTGTTTTGCAATCCTCTAAACTTCGATGTACTTTTTTAACAGATAAAAAATGGGGCTTTGTCTACAAATATTGTCTGCCGTTATATTTTTTAAAAAAGGTCCGAAATATTTGTATAGTTGGTACAACATTTCTCTGTTTGTAATTTATATTACGGACATGATGGTTTGTTTGAACAGTTTTAAGACACTATGTCAAAAATGTTAACAGAATCAGTGTTTGATATATAACCGGTTCCCCATAATAATCACTAAGAACGAGAGGATAGACTATCTTTAATTTTTTAATCCAATTTAACATGTTTAATTCACTTATTTTTTCTGTGGTCGTCCAAACATTAGATGAGATTCCCGAGGCTACTTCTAAAGATTGAACAGCTAAATATGTTATAGGATGGTTGTGCTTCTTAAAGTGTTGATAAATGAAACATTTGAACTTATGTGGTCTTTATTAAAAACGATAAAGGTGGTGTTTTTGCATGCATTTAGAACAGCCGATCGAGTTTTTTTTTAACCTTCTACAATAAAGATGATGTCCTTTTACTAAATAATTTAAAGTTTGGTATATATTGAATGCAACTTCCCCATCGAACTTGCAAAAGGATACAAAAGATTCAGTTAAGTCTGCCTGATATCTTCGCCGACATTTAGATATTAACAACAAGGGTCCGTTGAGAACAATCATTTACAACAAAACGCGTCTAAATATGTAGAATCAGTTGATGCGATACTATCGTGCATGGATCCGTTTCAGCGCTTGACTGAAACACAGTAACTTATGCGTTTATAATACGTGTGTTATACGTTGCACCTTTAAAACAAAATATTTTCAATTTTTTTCTTGTTTTGGTGTTAGCTATGGGTTCTTACAGGTGAAATAACCCTACTAGCACGTATTTTCCCGTTTCATTACTCTACTGATAACCTGTTACTTATTCAATCTCATTTGTTCCTTATTCAATATTTATATATTGCAAATTATAACTGCTTGATCATTGTGACCTAGTGTTTGTTCTTGGTTCTTAGAGGTGAAGTTACTCAATCGGGGGATGTGAACCCGTTTCCACACTGTATTGATACCCTGTTACTAATTCGCTTCTGAATCCACTGGATGTTGGATGTGTACGGATTGATAGTTTAGTCTTAGATGCAAGTTTTTTTTATTAGTTGTTAGTGACTTTGAACTAGCTGTCAGATAACTGCGAGTACGCTCAGATCTGTTCATTGTGTCTTTTTGTGTCGGGATGTATAAGTACCGGGCCACGCCAACTTGTATTCTTGTCCATCTGATGAGTTAAGCCTTTTTTACAACTCGCACAATACATACGCATCCAAGTTCTAAAACAGCTAACACCAGAGACAAGAAAATAAAAGAAAAAATAACAATAAAAAGATGCAACGTATTAAGAGCGAATATGAACTAATAAGTAGCAAATAAGTAACAGGGTTTGAGTCGAGCGCTGAAACGAGTACATACGCACATATATGGTTGTTTCACTTCTAAGAACCAATAGCTTACACATGAGACAAGAAAAAAGATTTTGATTAAAAGGTGCGACGTATAACACACGTATTTTTATAAGCGAAAAAGAAACAGGGTATCAGTCGAACGCTGAAACAGCTACATACGCGCTTATAAGGTTATTTCTCTCTAGAAACGAAAGGCTAACACCAGAATTAAAAACAAATTGAAAGTTTTTTTTAAAAGGTGCAATGTATATATACACACGTTTTATGAGTGAATAAGGAACGACTGAGTAACAGGTATCAGTCGAGCACTGAAAGTAGTACATACGCACTAAAAGGGTAAATGCATCTTTCGGGACTCGTAGCTAACTTAAAAGGTATCAGTCGAGCACCGAAAAGATGCATATGAGGTTTTCCTCTCTTCGAACCAAGATTCAACTCCAGAGACACGAAACATCGGAGTTGAAAGGGTACAACGTATCTTATTCGAATAAGGAACAAATACGTATCGAATATAAAGTAGCAGGGGGTCAGTTGAGCACAAAACGGATACATACACGTTTTAAAAAGGATAATTTAACTCCAAAAAACAAATAAGTATTATCAGAGATAAGAATGTAGAGCATTAAAAGGGGTAACAGATTAAAATTCGAACAAGAGAGTTTATTGGTTCATGCACCAAATATTTGGGCCGGAAATACGGAGGTTGTTGGTGTAAAAAAATAATGCAAAATAGTATATAAACAATATGTATATTGAGTTAACTTTATTCCTCAATTGACAGAACTGGATGGGCGTCAAGTTGGTTACCTATTCCCTATTCCCTATTCGTTACCTATTCCCTATTCCCTATTCGTTGCCTATTCGTTACCTATTCCCTATTCCCTATTCGTTACCTATTCCCTATTCCCTATTCGTTGCCTATTCGTTACCTATTCCCTATTCCCTATTCGTTGCCTATTCGTTACCTATTCCCTATTCCCTATTCGTTACCTATTCCCTATTCCCTATTCGTTACCTATTCGTTACTTATTTGATTTTTAATATCCTTCCCCCTTTTTAATTATGGCATGGAATAGTTTAATATGGCTGCCGTTACCATGGAAACGGCACAATTGTGAAAAAAATCAGTTTTTGGTTTTTGGTGAACTGTTTCGATATGCTTCAACTCAGAATCATCATATTTTAAAACAATGTAGGTGTCCACTATGTACAGGTGTTGGATGATTTTGGCGATCATTGGAACTACTATGTTGCTATGGAAACTACACCAAAATTTTCAAAATTCTCCAAATGCTCAAAACTTCATGAAACTTCACAGTTATGATGAGCAACATTGGTAGATGTGACATTTGGAGTTGGAATTTCCAAAATAGGTCTTGTTACCATGGAAACAATGCAAAAAGGTCAAAATTTTCAAAAATAAGAATTTTGAGTAAACTGGATGAAACTTTACAGGAATGGTAACTGGCATAGGCAGAGTTGGATTTTGAAGTTAGAATTTTCAAAATGGTCGCCGTAACCATGGAAACAGCAAAAATATCAAAAATTTCAAAATGTTCAAACTTAATGAAACTTTGCAAAAATGTTACTAGACATCTGAAGATGCTCTCTTTGACTTTGCAATTGTCAAAATGGCTGCCGCTCACCTGGTAATAGGGGGAAGGCCGGGTGCCATTTGTTATTGCTAGCAATTACAAATCTAGTTGTTAGTACTCTTACATATGATATTCATTGTGGTAAAATGATCTTTTTATGACCTATTTATATGTGTTTGTGCTCAACCGATCCTTTTACTTCATGTTCGATACGCATTTGTTCCTTACTTGTTTTTATACGTTCTACCTTTTAACTGCTTTATGTCCGTATGTTTGAAGATGGATCTTGGTTCGACGGGATGAAATCACCGTGTTAGCGCTTGCATAAAAAAGAAGATGTGGTATAATTGCCAATGAGACAACACTCCACATTAGACCAAAATGACACAGAAATTATCAATTATAGTTCACTGTACGGCCTTCAACAATGAGCATAGCCCAAACCGTGTAGTCACCTATAAAAGGCCCAGACATGACAACCTCATACAATTCAAACAACAAAACTGACGGCCGTATTTCATATACAAAAAAATAAACGGAAATATGTGACACAAAAACAAGCGATAACTACTTTCAGGCTCTTGTCTAGGGACAGGCACGTACTCACATAATGTGGTGGAGTTAAACATGTAAGCAGGGTGTACATCGTTTCGGAGCATGCAATTACCTTGTTTAATTCGTTCCATAATTCGCTTATAATACGAGTATCTTACGTTGCACATTTTAAAACATCATTTTCAATTGTTTTGTTGTCTCTGGTGGAAGATTTGGGCTCTTAGAGGTGATATAACTCTATAAGTGCATTTGTATCCATTCCAGCGCTCGGATAATACCCTGTTAAATATTCGTTACTTATTCGCTTTTAAAAAGTTTGTTGTACGTTGCACCTTTTAGAAAAGAATTTTTAATTAAGTTCATATCTCTGGTGGTAATAATGTGTTCTTATAGATGAAATACCCTTATTAGCGCATATGTACTCGTTCCAGCGCTCGGATAATACCCTGTTACTTATTCGTTCCTTATTTGCTTTTAATGCACGAGGTATACGTTGCACCTTTAAATAAATCGTTTTTTAATTGTGTTCATGTCTCTGGTGGTACAATGTGTTCTTAGAGATGAAATTACCCTTTTAGAGCGCATGTACCCGTTCCAGCGCTCGGTTAATACCCTGTTACCTATTCGTTACCTATTCGTTACCTATTCACTTTTAATACGTTTGTTGTACGTTGCACCTTTTAGAAAAGGATTTTTAATTGTCTCCATGTCTCTTGTGGTAACAATGTGTTCTAAGAGATGAAATTACCCTATTAGCGCGCATGTACCCGTTCAAGCGCTTTGTTAATACCCTGTTACCTATTCGTTACCTTTTCGTTACCTATTCGCTTTAAATACGTTTGTTGTACGTTGCATCTTTTAGAAAAAAAAATCAATTAAGTTCATATCTCTGGTGGAAATAATGTGTTCTTATAGATGAAATACCCCTATTAGCGCATATGTACTCGTTCCAGCGCTCGGATAATACCCTGTTACTTATTCGTTCCTCATTTGCTTTTAATGCACGAGGTATACGTTGCACCTTGAAATAAATCGTTTTTTTATTGTGTTCATGTCTCTGGTGGTCACAATGTGTTCTTAGAGATGAAATGACCATATAAGAGCGCATGTACCCGTGTCAGCGCTCGGTTAATACCCTGTTACCTATTCGTTACCTATTCACTTATAATACGTTTGTTGTACGTTGCACCTTTTAAATTATAAAAGGATTTTTAATTGTCTCCATGTCTCATGTGGTAACAATGTGTTCTTAGAGATGAAATTACCCTATTAGCGCGCATGTACCCGTTCCAGCGCTCAGTAAATACCCTGTTACCTATTCGTTACCTATTCACTTATAATACGTTTGTTGTACGTTGCACCTTTTAGAAAAGGATTTGCAATTGTGTCCGTGTCTCTGGTGGTAATTATGTGTTCTTAGAGATGAAATGACCTTATTGGCGCGCATGTATCCGTCCCAGTGCTCGGTTAATACCCTGTTACCTATTCGTTACCTATTCGTTACTTATTCCCTTATAATACGTTTGTTGTACGTTGCACCTTTTAGAACAGGATTTTTAATTGTCTCCATGTCTCTTGTGGTAACAATGTGTTCTAAGAGATGAAATTACCCTATTAGCGCGCATGTACCCGTTCAAGCGCTCGGTTAATACCCTGTTACCTATTCGTTACCTTTTCGTTACCTATTCGCTTTAAATACGTTTGTTGTACGTTGCATCTTTTAGAAAAAAAAATTCAATTAAGTTCATATCTCTGGTGGAAATAATGTGTTCTTATAGATGAAATATCCCTATTAGCGCATATGTACTCGTTCCAGCGCTCGGATAATACCCTGTTACTTATTCGTTCCTCATTTGCTTTTAATGCACGAGGTATACGTTGCACCTTGAAATAAATCGTTTTTTAATTGTGTTCATGTCTCTGGTGGTAATAATGTGTTCTTAAAGATGAAATGACCCTATAAGAGCGCATGTACCCGTGTCAGCGCTCGGTTAATACCCTGTTACCTATTCGTTACCTATTCACTTATAATACGTTTGTTGTACGTTGCACCTTTTAAATTATAAAAGGATTTTTAATTGTCTCCATGTCTCATGTGGTAACAATGTGTTCTAAGAGATGAAATTACCCTATTAGCGCGCATGTACCCGTTCCAGCGCTCAGTAAATACCCTGTTACCTATTCGTTACCTATTCACTTATAATACGTTTGTTGTACGTTGCACCTTTAGAAAAGTATTTTCAATTGTGTCCGTGTCTCTGGTGGTAACAATGTGTTCTTAGAGATGAAATGACCCTATTAGCGCGCATGTACCCGTTCAAGCGCATGCTTAATACCCTGTTACCTATTCGTCACCTATTCGTTACCTAATCGCTTTTAATACGTTTGGTGTACGCTGCATCATTTAGAAAAGTATTTTTAATTGTCTCCATGTCTCTTGTAGTAACAATGTGTTCTAAGAGATGAAATTACCCTATTAGCGCGCATGTACCCGTTCAAGCGCTTGGTTAATACCCTGTTACCTATTCGTTACCTTTTCGTTACCTATTCGCTTTAAATACGTTTGTTGTACGTTGCATCTTTTAGAAAAAAAAATTCAATTAAGTTCATATCTCGGGTAGAAATAATGTGTTCTTATAGATGAAATATCCCTATTAGCGGATATGTACTCGTTCCAGCGCTCGGATAATACCCTGTTACTTATTCGTTCCTCATTTGCTTTTAATGCACGAGGTATACGTTGCACCTTGAAATAAATCGTTTTTTAATTGTGTTAATGTCTCTGGTGGTAATAATGTGTTCTTAAAGATGAAATGACCCTATAAGAGCGCATGTACCCGTGTAAGCGCTCGGTTAATACCCTGTTACCTATTCGTTACCTATTCACTTATAATACGTTTGTTGTACGTTGCACCTTTTAAATTATAAAAGGATTTTTAATTGTCTCCATGTCTCATGTGGTAACAATGTGTTCTTAGAGATGAAATTACCCTATTAGCGCGCATGTACCCGTTTCAGCGCTCAGTAAATACCCTGTTACCTATTCGTTACCTATTCACTTATAATACGTTTGTTGTACGTTGCACCTTTTAGAAAAGGATTTTCAATTGTGTCCGTGTCTCTGGTGGTAACAATGTGTTCTTAGAGATGAAATGACCCTATTAGCGCGCATGTACCCGTTCAAGCGCATGCTTAATACCCTGTTACCTATTCGTCACCTATTCGTTACCTAATCGCTTTTAATACGTTTGTTGTACGCTGCATCATTTACAAAAGTATTTTTAATTGTCTCCATGTCTCTTGTGGTAACAATGTGTTCTAAGAGATGAAATTACCCTATTAGCGCGCATGTACTTGTTCAAGCGCTTGGTAAATACCCTGTTACCTATTCGTTACCAATTCGTTACCTATTCACTTATAATACGTTTGTTGTACGTTGCATCTTTTAGAAAAGGATTTTTAATTGTCTCCATGTCTCTTGTGGTAACAATGTGTTCTAAGAGATGAAATTACCCTATTAGCGGGCATGTACCCGTTCCAGCGCTCGGTAAATACCCTGTTACCTATTCGTTACCTATTCGTTACCTATTCACTTATAATACGTTTGTTGTACGTTGCACCTTTTAGAAAAGGATTTTTAATTGTCTCCATGTCTCTTGTGGTAACAATGTGTTCTAAGAGATGAAATTACCCTATTAGCGCGCATGTAACCGTTCCCGCGCTCGGTAAATACCCTGTTACGTATTCGTTACCTATTCACTTATAATACGTTTGTTGTACGTTCCATCTTTTAGAAAAGGATTTTCAATTGTGTCCGTGTCTCTGGTGGTAATAATGTGTTCTTAGAGATGAAATGACCCTATTAGCGCACATGTACCCTTTCCAGCACTCGGTTAATACCCTGTTACCTATTCGTAACCTATTCGTTACTTATTCACTTATAGTACGTTTGTTGTACGTTGCACCTTTTAGAAAAAGATTTTCAATTAAATGCACATCTCTGGTGGTAATAATGTGTTCCTATAGATCAAAATACCCCTATTAGCGCGTATGTACCCGTTCCAGCGCTCAGTTAATACCCTGCTTCTTATTCGTTCCTTATTTGCTTTTAATGCACGAGGTATACGTTGCACCTTGAAATAAATCGTTTTTTAATTGTGTTCATGTCTCTGGTGGTAACAATGTGTTCTTAGAGATGAAATGACCTTATTAAAGCGCATGAACCCGTTCCAGCACTCGGTTAATACCCTGTTACCTATTCGTTACATATTCACTTATAATACGTTTGTTGTACGTTGCACCTTTTAAATTATAAAAGAATTTTTAATTGTCTCCATGTCTCATGTGGTAACAATATCTTCTTAGAGATGAAATTACCCTATTAGCGCGCATGTAACCGTTCCAGCGCTCGGTAAATACCCTGTTACCTATTCGTTACCTATTCACTGATAATACGTTTGTTGTACGTTGCACCTTTTTAGAAAAGGATTTGCAATTGTGTCCGTGTCTCTGGTGGTAATTATGTGTTCTTAGAGATGAAATGACCCTATTGGCGCGCATGTATCCGTCCCAGCGCTCGGTTAATACCCTGTTACCTATTCGTTACCTATTCGTTACTTATTCCCTTATAATACGTTTGTTGTACGTTGCACCTTTTAGAACAGGATTTTTAATTGTCTCCATGTCTCTGGTGGTAATAATGTGTTCTAAGAGATGAAATTACCCTATTAGCGTGCATGTAACCGTTCCAGCGCTCGGTAAATACCCCGTTACCTATTCGTTACCTATTCACTTATAATACGTGTGTTGTACGTTGCATCTTTTAGAAAAGGATTTTTAATTGTCATCATGTCTCTTATGGTAACAATGTGTTCTAAGAGATGAAATGACCCTATTAGCGCCTGTATGCGTTCCAGCTCTCGATTAATACCCAGTTACCTATTCGTTACCTATTCACTTATGATACGTTTGTTGTACGTTGCACCTTTTAGAAAAGGATTTTCAATTGTGTCCATGTCTCTGGTGGTAATAATGTGTTCTAAGAGATGAAATTACCCTATTAGCGCGCATGTAACCGTTCCAGCGCTCGGTAAATACCCCGTTACCTATTTGTTACCTATTTGTTACCTATTCACTTATAATACGTTTGTTGTACGTTGCACCTTTTAGAAAAGGATTTGCAATTGTGTCCGTGTCTCTGGTGGTAATTATGTGTTCTTAGAGATGAAATGACCCTATTGGCGCGCATGTATCCGTCCCAGCGCTCGGTTAATACCCTGTTACCTATTCGTTACCTATTCGTTACTTATTCCCTTATAATATGTTTGTTGTACGTTGCACCTTTTAGAACAGGATTTTTAATTGTGCCCGTGGCTCTTGTGGCAACAATGTGTTCTTAGAGATGAAATTACCATATAAGTGCGCATGTACCCGTTCCAGCGCTCGGTAAATAACCTGTTACCTATTCGTTACCTATTCACTTTTAATATGTTTGTTGTACGTTGCACCTTTTAGAAAAGGATTTTTAATTGTCATCAAGTCTCTTATGGTAACAATGTGTTCTTAGAGATGAAATGACCCTATTAGCGCGTATGTACCCGTTCAAGCGCTCGGTTAATACCCTGTTACCTATTCGTTACCTATTCACTTATAATACGTTTGTTGTACGTTGCACCTTTTAGAAAAGGATTTTCAATTAAATTCATATCTCTGGTGGTAATAATGTGTATTAACTGCTCGCTGGAACGGGTACATACGTGCTAATAGGGGTATTTCATCTATAAGAACAGATTATTACCACCAGAGATATAAATTTAATTGAAAATCATTTTCTAAAAAGTGCAACGTACAACAAACGTACTATCAGTGAATAGGTAACAAATAGGTAACGAATAGGTAACAGGGTATTAAACGAGCGCTTGAATGGGAACATCCACGCTAATAGGGGTATTTCATCTATAGGAACACATTATTACCACCAGAGATATGAATTTAATTTAAAAACCTTTTCTAAAAGGTGCAACGTACAACAAACGTACTATAAGTGAATACTAGTAGGTAACGAATAGGTAACGAATAGGTAACAGGGTGTTTACCGAACGCTGGAATGGGTACATGCGCGCTAATAGGGTCATTTCATCTCTAAGAACACATTGTTACCACAAGAGACATGGAGACAATTAAAAATCCTTTTCTAAAAGGTGCAACGTACAACAAACGTACTATCAGTGAATATGTAACGAATAGGTAACAGGGTATTAACCGAGCGCTGGAATGGGTACATGCGCTCTAATAGGGGTATAACATCTATGAGAACACATCATTACCACCAGAGATATGAATTTAATTGAAAATCTTTTTCTAAAAGGTGCAACGTACAACAAACGTACTATAAGTGAATAGGTAACGAATAGGTAACGAATATGTAACAGGGTATTTACCGAGCGCTGGAACGGGTACATGCGCGCTAATAGGGTAATTTCATCTCTAAGAACACATTGTTACCACCAGAGACATGAACACAATCAAAAAACGATTTTTTTAAGGTGCAGCATATACCCCTCCGCATTAAAAGCGGATAAGTAACGAAAAAATTACAGGGTATTATCCGAGCGCTGGAACGACTACATACACGCTAATAGGGGTATTTAATCTATAAGAACACATTATTACCACCAGAGATATGAACTTAATTAAAAAATCTTTTCTAAAAGGTACAACGTACAACACACGTATTATAAGTGAATATGTAACGATTAGGTAACAGGGTATTAACCGAGCGCTGGAACGGGTACATGCGCGCTAATAGGGTCATTTCATCTCTAAGAACACATTGTTACCACCAGAGACATGGGCACAATTGAAAAACGATTTATTTCAAGTGCAGCATGTAACCTGCGCAAAAAAAGCGAATAGGGAATGAATAAGTAACAGGATATTATCCGAGCACCAGAACAAGTACATTCGCGCTAATAGGGGTATTTCATCTTAAAGAACACATTATTACCACCAGAGATATGAACTTAATTAAAAATCCTTTTCTTAAAGGTGTAACGTACAACAAACGTATCATAAGTGAATAGGTAACAGGGTATTAACCGAGCGCTGGAACGGGTGCATTCGCGCTAATAGGGTCGTTTCATCTCTAAGAACACATTGTTACCACCAGAGACATGAACACAATTAAAAAACGATTAATATCAAGGTGCAATGATTACCCCGCGCATTTAAAGCGAATACGGAACGAATAAGTAACAGGTATTATCAGAGCGCTGGAACGAGTACATGCGCGCTAATACGGGTATTTCATCTATAAGAACACATTATTACCACCAGAGATATGAACTTAATTAAAAATCCTTTTCTTAAAGGTGCAACGTACAACAAACGTATTATAAGTAAATAGGTAACGAATAGGTAACAGGTTATTTACCGTGCGCTTGAACGGTTACATGCGCGCTAATAGGGTCATTTCATCTCTAAGAACACATTGTTACCACCAGACTTATGGGCACAATTGAAAATCCTTTTCTAAAAGGTGCAACGTAAAACAAACATATTAAAAGTGAACAGGTAACGAATAGGTAACAGGTTATTTACCGAGCGCTGGAACGGGTACATGCGCGCTTATATGGTCATTTCATCTCTAAGAACACATTGTTACCACAAGAGACACGGACACAATTAAAAAATCCTTTTCTAAAAGGTGCAACGTACAACAAACGTATTATAAAAGAATAAGTAACGAATTGGTAACGAATAGGTAACAGGGTATTAACCGAGCGCTGGGACGGGTACATGCGCGCCAATAGGGTATTTTCATCTCTAAGAACACATTTTTACCACCAGAGACACGGACACAATTGAAAATCCTTTTCTAAAAGGTGCAACGTACAACAAACGTACTATCAGTGAATAGGTAACAAATAGGTAACGAATAGGTAACAGGGTATTAACCGAGCGCTGGAACGGGAACATCCACGCTAATAGGGGTATTTCATCTATAAGAACACATAATTACCACCAGAGATATGAATTTAATTTAAAAACCTTTTCTAAAAGGTGCAACGTACAACAAACGTATCATAAGTGAATAGGTAACGAATAGGTAACAGGGTATTAACCGAGCGCTGGAACGGGTACATGCGTGCTACTAGGGTATTTTCATCTCTAAGAACACATTTTTACCACCAGAGACACGGACACGATTGAAAATTCCTTTCTAAAAGGTGCAACGTACAACAAAGGTATTATAAGTGAATAGGTAACGAATAGGTAACGAATAGGTAACGAATAGGTAACAAATAGGTAACAGGGTATTAACCGAGCGCTGGAACGGGTACTTGCGCACTAATAGGGTAATTTTATCTCTTAGAACACATTGTTAACACCAGAAACATGGACACAATTAAAAATCTGTTTCGAAAAGGTGCAACGTACAACAAACGTATTATCAGTGAATAGGTAACGAATAGGTAACAGGGTATTATCCGAGCGCTGGAACGGGTTTATCCGCGCTTATAGTCGTATTTCATCTCTAAGAACACATTACCACCAGAGAAATGGACACAATTGAAAATAATTTTCTAAAATGTGCAACGTACAACAAATGTATCATAAGTGAATATTTAACGAATAGGTAGCAGGTTACTAGTATTTACCGTGCGCTTGAACGGTTACATGCGCGCTAATAGGGTCATTTCATCTCTAAGAACACAGTGTTACAACCAGACTTATGGGCACAATTGAAAATCCTTTTCTAAAAGGTGCAACGTACAACAAACATATTAAAAGTGAATAGGTAACGAATAGGTAACAGGTTATTTACCGAGCGCTGGAACGGGTACATGCAAACTTATATGGTCATTTCATCTCTAAGAACACATTGTTATCACAAGAGACACGGACACAATTAAAAAATCCTTTTCAAAAAGGTGCAACGTACAACAAACGTATTATAAGTAAATAGGTAACGAATAGGTTACGAATAGGTAACAGGGTATTAACCGAGCGCTGGAACGGGTACATGCGTGCTAATAGGGTATTTTCATCTCTAAGAACACATTTTTACCACCAGAGACACGGACACAATTGAAAATCCTTTTCTAAAAGGTGCAACGTACAACAAACGTATTATAAGTGAATAGGTAACGAATAGGTAACAGGGTATTAACCGAGCACTGGAACGTGTACATGCGCGCTAATAGGGTTATTTCATCTCTAAGAACACATTATTACCACCAGAGACATGGACACAATTGAAAATCCTTTTCTAAAAGTGCAACGTACAACAAACGTATCATAAGTGAATAGGTAACGAATAGGTAACAGGGTATTAATCAAGAGCTGGAACGCATACAGGCGCGCTAATAGGGTCATTTCATCTCTAAGAACAAATTGTTACCACCAAGGACATGAACACAGTTAAAAAACGATTTATTTAAAGGTGCAGCGTATACCCCTGCGCATTAAAAGCGAATAAGGAACGAATAAGTAACAGGGTATTATCCGAGCGCTAGAACGTGTACAAAAGCGCTAATATGGATATTTCATCTATAAGAAACATTATTACCACCAGAGATATGAACTTAATTAAAAATCCTTTTCTTAAAGGTGCAACGTACAACAAACGTATTATAAGTGAATAGGTAACGAATAGGTAACAGGGTATTAACCGAGCGCTGGAACGGGTGCATGCGCGCTAATAGGGTAGTTTCATCTCTAAGAACACATTGTTACCAACAGAGACATGAACACAATTAAAAAACGATTTATATCAAGGTGCAATGTTTACCCTGCGCATTAAAAGCGAATAAGGAACGAATAAGTCACAGGGTATTATCAGAGCGCTGGAACGAGGACATACGCGCTAATAGGGTATTTCATCTATAAGAACACATTATTACCACCAGAGATATGAACTGAATTAAAAATCCTTTTCTTGAAGGTGCAACGTACAACAAACGTATTATTAGTGAATAGGTAACGAATAGGTAACAGGTTATTTACCGTGCGCTTGAACGGTTACATGCGCGCTAGTAGGGTCATTTCATCTCTAAGAACACATTGTTACCACCAGACTTATTGGCACAATTGAAAATCCTGAAAAGTGAATAGGTAACGAATAGGTACCGAATAGGTAACAGGTTATTTACCGAGCGCTGGAACGGGTACATGCGCGCTTATATGGTCATTTCATCTCTAAGAACACATTGTTACCACAAGAGACACGGACACAATTAAAAAATCCTTTTCTAAAAGGTGCAACGTACAACAAACGTATTATAAGTGAATAAGTAACGAATACGTAACGAATAGGTAACAGGGTATTAACCGAGCGCTGGGATGGGTACAATCGCGCCAATAGGGAATTTCATTTCTAAGAACGCATGTTTGCAACCAGAGACACGGACACAATTGAAAATCCTTTTCTAAAAGGTGCAACGTACACTAAACGTATTATAAGTGAATAGGTAACGAATAGGTAACGAATAGGTAACAGGGTATTTACTGAGCTCTGGAATGGGTACATACGCGGTAATAGGGGTATTTCATCTATAAGAACACATTATTACCACCAGAGATATGAATTTAATTGAAAATCCTTTTCTAAAAGGTGCAACGTACAACAAACGTATCATAAGTTAATAGGTAACGAATAGGTAACGAATAGGTAACACGGTATTAACCGAGCGCTGGAACGGGTACATGCGTGCTAATAGGGTATTTTCATCTCTAAGAACACATTTTTACCACCAGAGACACGGAAGAAATTGAAAATTCCTTTCTAAAAGGTGCAACGTACAACAAACGTTTTATTTAAGTGAATACGTAACGAATAGGTAACAGGGTATTAACCGAGCGCTGGAACGGGTACATGAGCGCTAATAGGGTATTTTCATCTCTAAGAACACATTTTTACCACCAGAGACACGGACACAATTGAAAATTTTAAATTTTTTTATATTTTTCCTGTTTCCATGGTTACGGCGGCCATTTTGAAAATTCCAACTTCAAAATCCAACTCTGGCTATGCCAGTTACCATTCCTGTAAAGTTTCATCCAGTTTGCTGAAAATTCTAATTTTTGAAATTTTTGACCTTTTTGTATTGTTTCTATGGTAACAAGACCTATTTTGAAAATTCCAACTCCAAATGCCACATCTAACAATGTTGCTCATCATTACTGTGAAGTTTCATGAAGTTTTGAGCATTTGGAGAATTTTGAAAATTTTGGTGTAGTTTCCATAGCAACATAGTAGTTCCAAGGATCGCCAAAATCATCCAACACCTGTACATAGTGGGCACCTACATAAAATATGATGATTCTGAGTTGAAGCATATCCAAACAGTTCACCAAAAACCAAAAAACTGATTTTTTTTCACAATTGTGCCGTTTCCATGGTAACGGCAGCCATATTAAACTATTCCATGCCATAATTAAAAAGGGGGAAGGATATTAAAAATCAAATAAGTAACAAATAGGTAACGAATAGGGAATAGGGAATAGGTAACGAATAGGTAACGAATAGGGAATAGGGAATAGGTAACGAATAGGCAACGAATAGGGAATAGGGAATAGGTAACGAATAGGCAACGAATAGGGAATAGGGAATAGGTAACGAATAGGTAACGAATAGGGAATAGAGAATAGGTAACGAATAGGGAATAGGGAATAGGTAACGAATAGGCAACGAATAGGGAACAGGGAATAGGTAACGAATAGGCAACGAATAGGGAATAGGGAATAGGTAACGAATAGGTAACGAATAGGGAATAGGGAATAAGTAACGAATAGGCAACGAATAGGGAATAGGTAACGAATAGGGAATAGGGAATAGGTAACCAACTTGACGCCCATCAGAACTGGTCCAATACAATTAGTTATGATAATGCTATAAGATATAACTGCATTGTGCAGTTGATGAATTCGAATATCATCTAATTCATCTTAAAAACTTGATTTTGAAACTCGTGACTATCAACATTGCATCTACTGACAAAACACTGGTATTCCTCATCTCAGATATGGACTTAGACACAGCTTTTTACCTCGTTTAAGGGATACAAGTTCTGTTTCGAAACAAAATATTATGTTTCTAAATTTAATGAGAAACAATATATATCATGGTCAAGCAGATCACAAAATAATGTTCTGATTCCTGATTTTCCGAATACCGTACGTAACAGTGTTAATTAAAAAAAAATTTAACATGATAGTGTTGAAAAAAAGTTTAAAATAATATTACTTTGAAAAAAAACAGCCTGTTTTTGTTACCTTTATTTTGCCGTATAGTATGTATGCACTTGTAGTTAGGTCCAGCTACTCGTAAAGAAAACTATCCTGCAACGGATGTTATCGGCCTGTTTCTTTGTTTCCTTTGAATTGTATCTAATACGTAGAAGTAACTGTTAATCATTTAAATGTCAAGGAAAGTTTCCATAACGCGATTTTGGTAACTGTGGTTTACTTACGATTATGGTGTCATCAAAAATAGACATGGAAGCTCCAAGTAACTCGTTGTCTTCTTCGTATCCAGGGAGATGTGGCCATCTTGCATTACCTGTAAAGTATATAATTGGTTGGAATGAAATCAATTGTTTGATGTCGTTTGGTTTTGTTATAGACTTCTCTATTCTAATTTCAATTGGATTGTACATTTTTACCGTAGTGATACTTTCAAATATTTCACTTATGAACTTAAACATCTGAAGGATTTGAGTATTTTTAACTTTTAAGATAAGATGAATTTTTATCTTAGTTGGACTTCTTAACATAACTTCCATCGATTGACAGTCGGTTGTGATATGTTTAGGTTAGTCGATGGGTTAGGCAATGAAAGCTGCTTCAAAAAACACAGTGTTAGCAACAATTCATGTTGATATCAAAATGTTGGTTAGTCCGAAATTACTCTGACATCTCACGGCCCAGCTTGTCTGGCAAAACAGTCGTTGGACGTCAGAGTAATCTCGGACTAAATCTTGGTCAGTCATTGTACATATAAAAATGTCTCTACCAAGTCGGAATATGACAGTTGATCTCTGTTCGTTTGATGTGTTTGAGCTTATGATTATGCTATTTGATTAGGGAATTTCCGTTTATAATTTTCCTCTGAGTTCAGTATTTTTGTTATTGTACTTTTTTTGTAACAACCACAGATGATGTGGACAAGTTCGGCTCAGTTACTGGCATGATTTATAGAAAACGTTTCTAAAAAAGTCATCATCGGTTAATTAAGAAATCATCAAAAAATAAAGTCCACCTCCCGCAGGCAAAATTTACAACGATATATATTTTTTCGGTCATTTGTGGTCACTTAGCTTCGAAGTTCCTATGTACTTATTCATGGCTTTCAAATATTCAATGTTCCTGCTGATGGTAATTATAATAACTGCTTTAAACGCAAGACATTCATTTGTTGATGTTTTTATTTACAATAAATACATACAATGCTGGTGGCCTAAAGATCCAGATGTTTTTTTTATCATTTCTGTATGCAGTGCGTCGGTAATAAGATTATTTATAACATTCTTTTCTGATATTCCTCCTTGATAAATCAAGACATTATTATTCTAACTTCTTAGAGAAACTTTACTCTAATTCGAATTTGAAGTTATTTTTCTTTTTTTTCCTCTGTCGGTCCCTTGGCTACTAACGTTCAAAGTTAACATAAGTATAAATCATTGACTGTTAAATATTTAGAAAAAGTTTTCATGGCAAATGTAGTCTAAATCCATTATATATCTTAGAGGGCATGAAATAATTAGAATGATATATCAATTGGTATCTTTTCTGCTCATTTCGAACAATTGTACACATACAAAACAAAACATAAAGATTCCGAGAGATCGTCTTCGTACTGTTTGATATTTGTGTAATGATCTACATTGAAAAATGGAGAAGACAATCAAATATCATAAGTGGAAGACGAACCAATAATACTATGTTAAAAGAAAAAACACGAAAAGACACACAAAAGTATACAAAACCCTTTACTTTTTTAGTTAAATAATTTTTATTTTATGTTACTAACAATTTTTAATATGTCACTTTTGTATCAGATATAAATTTTATTTAACTTGCTTTTTAGAATTTAAAACCGAGAAAAGTCAAATTAATTAATCTTATCACTTTTTATAGTACGCATTTTACACCTTATAAAAAGCGTTTTAGCATATCAAAATTTGGTTTGTCTGAGTTATATGTATAATTTTGTTAAATCTAATTTCCATATAAAAGAAATTCATAACAACTTATGACTATAATGTAAAATACTGGTGAAACTATTTGATTGATGTCTAACACTACTTCCTGTTTATGAATACATTTTATTGATAATATCACTGGTTAAAAGTTTCATACAAATTAAAAAGAAAAATTATTTGAAGAAATAGGTTATTTATAGAAAGTAATTGAAAACAATACTTAAAAGATATCAATCTATTAGAAAATTAAAACCTTCTATGGGACGGATATAATGACTTAAATTACTTCCTTTTTAAACCGTGCTGTAAAAATGAAAATCGATGACTTTGTTCTAAAACCATTCATAATGTTTTACTCACGCTTTTGACGTTTTCAATGTGGTTTATAGCTGAGAAATTATTTTGATTTAGAGAACTTGTGGTTGGCCTTATAAACATTATTGTTATCCAATTAGTTCTGATGTTCATTGTTTCACGCTGGTCCTGATTCGATCTTTTACCTACCATTGGTTCATCGGTTCGCACTCATCCTAAAAGGATTTTGTACCTACCTTAAGTGCTGATGTTTATTGCTGCACATTCACTCTGATTTCATTGTTACTTACCTTAAGTGCTGATGTTCATTGAATCACTCTTTTCCTAAAAGGGTTTTGTTTAGCTACAATTGGTTCTGGTGTGCATAGGTCCACACTCACATCCTGATTGATTTTTACCTATCGTAAGTGCTGTTTATTGGTTTTTATTTCACTCACGTCCGGAATGAGAATTACTGACTTACCATTGGTTCACCATTGGTTCTATTGTTCATTGGTTCACACTCACGCTCTGATTGATTTATATCAATCGTTAGTTTTGTTGTGCATTGGTTCACACTCACGCCCGGAATAAGATTTACTTACTAATAATCAGTTCTGATGTTCATTGGTCCATACTCACGTTCTGAATGATTAATACCAACCGTTAGTAATGTTGTTCATTGGTTCACACTCACATTCTGATTGATTTATACCAACCGTTAGTTCTGTTGTTAATTGGTTCACACTCA
This sequence comes from Mytilus galloprovincialis, assembly GCF_965363235.1. Taxonomy (NCBI): domain Eukaryota; kingdom Metazoa; phylum Mollusca; class Bivalvia; order Mytilida; family Mytilidae; genus Mytilus; species Mytilus galloprovincialis. The sequence goes on along the minus strand of NC_134839.1, from coordinate 115,541,225 downwards.
CGTCCGGAATGAGATTTACTTTCTTATCATTGGTTCTAATGTTTAATGGTTCACACTCATGTCCTGATTGATTTTAACCAACCGTTAGTAATGTTGTTCATTTACTTACTTACCATCTGTTCTGATGTTCATTGGTTCACACGTGTCTTGTGTGGATTGAGTGAAGTTTAGTTTACACTTGAATATATTGCCTGGTGTCTTTATTTTTAGGTCGTTTGTAAAGTTTGCCTTTATAGCTCCAACCACAACCCTGTAATAATTTCAAGTAAGAATATAAAAAAAATCAGTAGGGAAACTTAAACTTGAGACACCATAAGATTCATTATTAACATAAGAAATAGAAAATCGCCACTTTTATCATAAATTGTGGTATTAAGTTTCCCGTTTATGATATAGATATCAAGATCCAGAAAAGCGCAGGTTTCATTGTTAGTAATTTTGTGTATTAAAAGTTAGTTAAAAAGGATAAATCTCTTTAGTGTTCAGACTAAAGTCGTCATTATTGAGAGCCAATATATCATCCAAATATCTAAAAGTAATATCAATTTTTTGTATCTGATGTTTTTCCGATGGTTCTTTGCTGATTTTAGTCAAAAATTGTAACTTATAACAATACAAAAACAGGTCCGCGATAAGTAGATCGCAGTCAGTTCTAATTGGAATTCCGATAGCTTGGTGATATATGGAATCTCCAAATGGAACCATGTTATCAAGTTAAAATTCGAGGGCTTATTATATCAAAGCATGTCCGAATGATATAGTGTTTTTGTTGTTAGTTACTAAAAATTATATATTATATATTTAAATTCTCCCTCGCCCTGCTCGTCCGAATTTAAAGCATTTTATCTCTAATTCAATAGGCTATAAACAAGACAAACACAGATATAGGATTAGTTGCTCGCAGTAACATCTTATTTTCTCTTGCGATACAATACTTTATTTTACTGAATTGTTCATATTTCTTCAATCGAAACATTATATAAACACATGACATATAACACTGTTCCTCTTTCGCATCGTTTCTTTTCCCCCGGCTAATGCCTCCAACGCCTGTACGTACAATAAACATAGCAGCAACTGCACATATACCTATGTGACCAACTTCAATCCGACGTAACTGCGAGCACCTTCGATACTGATACATTTAAATCCCAAACTTTATATAGTACCTTTAAACCCCACCCATAAAAACCGCCAAAACTTTCCTCGTGCCTCCTGCACCTAACATCAAACTTATAAATAGTACATACTGTTACAAAACCAGTATCCGAACTAGTTATACTAGTTCCTATCTGTAAATATTAACTACAAATAGCAAACGGGAAAAACTCTATTTCAAACGAAATAAAATACATTGATAAGAGTGCCTTAAGGATAGAGTAAGAAATCTTGTAAATGTGTTTTTTAACAATAACAAAAATATCGAACTCCAAGGAACATTCAAAACAGACATTCCCTAAACGAAGGGGCATTAGCTACAAAATGTAAAAATTTTAAATACTTGCAGGTGAACATTTTGACCTCATTTAATCTGGTTCCTGGTTCGATTCCCGTTCGAGATGAAAATTTCAGGAACTCAATTTTCGGCTCTCCCTTGACACCATTTGCGAGAATGGTCTTAAGGAAACGATGATAGTCCGTCGGAAGTAGACGATAAATGGCTGACCCGTGTTAAGAGAGAGCCATATCTCTTGCACGTTAAAGACACCCTTGTAGATTTCGAAAAAGAGTAGGCTAATGCCGCTACAAGGCAGCACTCGCACCCGCAAAGTGGAAAGGGATTAATATAAGTTGCAAAACTTGTTTCCCAATCCACTATAAATAAATAGTTTAAACTATAAACTATTTAATCTGTATATATGTGACCATCAATTTAACCCAGTAGATAGAGATGTTTAACGCATGTTTAAGTCGTGTTCAGCCATTTAAAGAAAAAGTATGTTTACATAAGTGAAAAGGGTAACTGGAATTCACAAAAGAATCATTCTTATACGGGTTAAGACGATAATTAACTTATTATTCAACCGATATATAGCATAACATAGAACACACATAGCAAAGTCCATTTACGATAGGTTGATATCTATCTGTATGTATGTTTATGTTTTTTGGAGGTTATGTAACGATCTTTAGAGGTCATTTCGATGATTAAACTGTAAAATCACAAAAAAAACTAAACTCCAAGAAAAATTCAAAACGGAAAACGAAAAGTCTCTTATCAAAAGGCAAAATCAAATGATTCAATCACATCAAACGAATGGACAATAATTGTCATAATCCTGACTTGGGACAGGCATTTTCAAATGTAGAAAATGGTGGCTTGAACCTGGTTTTATAGCGCTAAACTCTCATTTGTTTGACAGTCGCATCAAGTTCCATTATGTTTACTACAATGCGTGAACAAAACAGACACACTTGTAATTTTGGGGCCCTTTTTAGCTTGTTGTTCGGTGTGAGCCAAGCCTCTGTGTTGAAGGCCGTACATTGACCTATAATGGTTTACTTTTTTTTTTAAATTGTTATTTGGATGGAGAGTTGTCTCATTGGCACTCACACCACATCTACCTATATCTATATAAGTAAAATAGTCACAGTATGGGTACAGCAGTACACCACTGTCCTAACCTAGGACAGTGGTGTAACAGTACTACATAAGAACGAACTATAGAAATCAGTTTAACAAGGCTCAACTCATCAGATGGATAAAAGTGGACATGGCCGGATATGTGTACATCCTAACAACAAATAGACTATAATAGACTATAAGTACAAATATGAGAATACTCGCAGTTACTTATAGCTAGTTCAAAGCCACTAACAACTAATAAAAAATTCCTGCATCTAAGACTAAATTATCAATACGAACACATACAACATCCAATGGATTTATTCTAAAGACGTCATAAACAGTAAGAAACAAACATGTCCTTCTGCGATGCCAAGATACAGATATCGGCAGATTGAAGATCCAGCATTGTGAATATGTATATAAGAATAATATTTATTATCCTTTAAATAACTAATAACAAAATCAATCATAATACCATGAAAAACAATATGCAATGATCTCATTACAGTGTTGAATTAGTAATCTTTAAGAATAAGTAAATAAAGGATCGATAAGTTTACACGGGTTGTTTCTAAATTTCCGGGCACGGTAAACATTTCCGTAAAAATGAGGATGTGCTATCCCGTTAGAAATAAGTTTTCTACAGGTGAAACCAAAATTCAAAACCAAATCTGTATATCTATGGAAGAATATAGTAAAGGTTTTCAGTAATTTGTACTGAGTAATCAAATCCCTGGCTTCATAATTTACCAGTAATACATAGATTACGTTCGTTAAAATCAAAAAAGACATAACAAACACGGGCATAGAGAACGAGTCGTGAAATATAAACACCGTAGGTTGATGCTTAAGGAACATCACCGTTCATAAAACGGAATATTAAAAATAGGGAACGAAAAATCGTCCCTTTTGTTGTAAATTTTAGTTTGGAGTTTCCTGTTTAAAACCGAAATATCTAAATATCGGAAAGAATTTATCAATTAAATGCAATTAAGACGGGTCTTTCCTGAGTTTGGTAATAAACTTTGAATCATAACAGATGTTATTTAAGGGGCGTAATCAGTGCCCATGGGAATTCCTACAACATGTCGATAAACTGTGTTGCCGAAACGTACATAAATATTACCAAGGAGAAAATAAACATCTTCCATCATGTTCCTTTAATTGCATAGAATATCTGGAGATGATGGCATCTTGGTTAAAAATAAAATTCCATTAGCGACTGTTCAAAATACATGCCTAAATGTATAGTACACACTTTTTTCCTTGATACTTTTTAGTATTTTTTAGAACTTTTTCACCATACACGAAATATTTTCGTTCTAATTCTTCTCGAGGATAGATGTCCTTGATCATAAACAGACGTTGTAGTGTTAAAATTTCATTTAAGAGGGACGAAAGATACCAAAGGGACAGTCAAACTCATAAATCCAAAACAAACTGACAACGCCATGGCTAAAAATTAAAAAGACAAACAGAAAAACAATAGTACACATGACACAACATAGAAAACTAAAGAATAAACAACACGAACCCCACCAAAAACTAGGGGTGATCTCAGGTGCTCCGGAAGGGTACGCAGATCCTGCTCCACGGTATCAGGTCCGTTCGCGCCCAATTTACTTTCGCACCCTACACGTTCGCACCTCGCACGTTCGCACTCTACACGTTCTCGCCAAATTTTAATTCAAATTCCAGTTGGATAATTGGAAAATCATGATTGTTGTTTTTAATTGCTTTCGTGTAAATACTGAATGTATTTATAGCTTGGTATGAGTAAAAGATTGAAGATTTTAAATGAAAAACACAAAAGATAATTGTTTTTAACAGCTTGGTCCCTTTGATCTGAAACAATGAAACAATAAAATATAGCAATACACTATTATAACCAAAACATGATCAAACATGATAAAATTTATTCAACACACAAAAAAAAACGTGGTCAGAATCTCACTCCATTTTGAAACAAGTCAATGAAACAAAGTTATAGCAATACACTAACCAAAACATGATTAAGAGTTATTCAACACAAAATAAAACGTTGACAGAATGCCACTTTATCTAGAAAGGAATATTATTTTTTTTAACAATACACTATCCAAAACATAATTAAGATTTATTCAACACAATAAAAATGCTGTCTCACTTTATTTTGAGACAACGAAAACAATTATACTTATAAGAATACTACTTGCCAAAACTTGATTACAAAGTTATTAAACCCAAAACCAATTTATATTGGGCGCGAACATGTAGGGTGCGAACGGACTTTGGGTGCGAACATGTAGGGTGCGAAAGTGAAAGGGTGCGAACATGAGTGGGTGCGAACATGAATGGGCGCGAACGGACCCGGATTCCTGCTCCACATATGGCACCCGTCGTGTTGCTTAGGTAGCAATACACAGTTAGGAGTTTAGTTTTACATTTTGGGACCTGTGATTTTTCAAATAGGAAAGTTATTGTGTAATAAAATTCATTTTTAGACAGCTGAGTATTAATTTAGCCTTCAAAGATGATTTATAAGAGCATCAAGATTGTTTTTAACATGCTTTATGGGCTATTTTCTGTTTGACAATCCGTATTTTTATAGCTTGACCGGCCATCGGTCCAGAAATTAATGTAATGTTTACAAACACTTTTTTTCTTCACGAAGTTTTTGACGCAATTTTACAAAAAAATGAGATGAAAGACATATGATTTTCATTGGATCTACCGAATGATATATGTACACAGTTTCAGAAAAGGTATTATTTCAAGCGATTGAAATTCTGCTTTTAGCCAAATTTTGGGGAAATATGAGACATCTTTTCCCCCCTTTTTGCAATATTTTATAGCAAATAAGTGCAGATTTTTGCCATGGATACACCCAAAAGAAATTTTATTTTACCATTTTATATACTGGATATAAAATCTATGGAAGATTCTGATTACATACATATGCACATATATATGACACAAGCAGTAAGCTAAGTATTGCTAGAAAGCAATGAAAAGGGGATGGTAAAATTTATGAGGGCAAATTTTAATATGTTTACCTAACTGTTTATTGCTACCTTATGTGATTACAAATCCGGTAAATAGTCTAATTAGGTAGGTCACATTCATGAAAGGGAAGGGGATTGTAGTTACGACGTAAGGAACATATCCAATATCATTCGTGAAACGGTTTGATGTTAAATGTTGTTTCTACAGTAGTGTATAAGGGGACTTTTGGGAATATCAGTCGTTAGATCTTCGAAAGCCCCTGTTCATAAACAATGCACTCATTATACCAGTTTGAATCGCAAGGTGCTATTCATTTGAGATGAATAAGAACGCAGTCTAGTCTGAAAAAAACATACGAAAAACTGATCCTTTATTATGAGTCCATGCATTGTAAATTGTTTCTTTTTGGATTTTTCGTTATTCGAATATATGTTTTGGTAAATATCAAATCAATTACCACTTTCAGTACATTTAGGATATATGCAAATGAGATTGTAAATGTGTTAGATAACATATGGGGTTACCCCGGGTATAAGTGAATGTGAATACAATTGGGTTAAACAACATTGGGGTATGTGTGAATGAAAAAGCAATTGAGTTGAATAATATATTGGGTATACGTGAATGAAAAGCAATTGAGTTAAATGACAGAAGGGTATATGTGAATGTGAATACAAATGAGTAAAAAACATAAGGGGTATATGAGAAAGAAAAGCGGTTGAGTTGAATAACATAAGTGGTATGTATGAATGTGAAAGCAATTAAGTTGAAAAACATATAAAGTATATGTGAATGAGTAAGCAATTGGGTTGAATAACATATGAAGTACATGTGAATGAAAAAGCAATCGAGTTGGAAAACATAAGGGGTGTGTGTGAATGCAAAAGCAAGTTATCTAAATAAAATAATGGGGTGTATGTGAAAGAAAAGCAATTGAATTGAATAACATAAAGGGTATATGTAAATGAAAAAGCCTTAAATAACGTGAGTGTAGACAAACATTGGATATCGTATAACTAAATAAATAGACTGTTCACATATACATGATTAACGAAGCATATTAAGTAATTATCAGGAAGAAGGAAATAAACTGTTGAATGTTCCAGAGAACTGAATAAGATAGGATTAACTGTAATCTGGGACATACACTAGTCGTTTGTGGTTTTTTTTTTTATTTAACATCTTTTATATGTTAACTATGATGCCCGTTCTCACTGAACTACTACACATTTTTGTTTAGTGGTCAGCTGAAGTCCGTCTTCGGGTGCAGATTTTCATGCTGTGATGAAGACCCATTGGTGGCCTTCGGCTTCTGTTTTACTCTTTGGTCGGGTTGTTGTCTCTTTGACACATTCCCCATATACTTTCTCTATCTTATTTCACTTTTAATAGTGCAATTGAAATATTATAAACACAATAGATAAACAGTTTTTTTTAAATAGAACACGTGACCGGCTTGTACGATGAGGATGTCTCTGATAACGTCAAGATGGTCTGTTGTCGACACCTTAATATCTGACCTGAGTATATGACCTACTGTTATTTAACACCAAACAATACTTCCGTCTTTTAAATTAGTAAATACCCATAACATCTATGTTAATCAAAATTGTATTATCTTCTTGAAGCTCAAAGTGCACAAATAAATACTAAGTTTGTAAGTGTGTGTTCTGATTTAACAAATCAGTTTTATTTTTTCTGAGTGGACAAAACAGTTTTATTTTTTCTAAGTGGACAAACAAGTTTTATTTTCTCTCAGTGGGCAAATCAGTTTTATTTTCTCTGAGTGGACAAATCATCCGTTTTATTTTTCCTAAGTGGACAAACGGGCTTTATTTTCTCTGAGTGGACAAATCAGTTTTATTTTACTAAGTGACCAATCAGTCCTAATGTTCTGAGTGTTAGAAGAATCAGTTTTATTTTTATTATTAAACAGTATTTATAACAGCGCATTATATAATATTAAAATTCCCCTACGCGCTTTACAACATATATCCGATCAATATATAAGTATTTACAATAAAATATGAAAGACTATGTTAGTTGATCCTTTAACAAACAGATGTTTAAAATATTGCATGTAAAACTTAATTATACTATTACATTCACTGATAAATTATTAAATTTATGTAAAATTGGGATGTTGAAATTAAGGAAATACTTAAACTGGACTTTTATTACTCAGTAAAATATTCAATAAAAAATGCTAAAAAATAAATTACTAATCAAAGTAAGTTGAGAATTCAAAACTTATTGCTTAAACAATTAACTTTGATAACAAAATATATCATAAAAACTATGAAAAGTATGTCTGATAAATGAGTTGTCAGGTTTTTCTTTAAAAAGTTCACAGAATGGATGTTTCGTAAATCACGTGGTAAATCATTCCACAGAACGGCTGCCAGTCCAGTTTAAGTATTTCCTTAATTTCAACATCCCAATTTTGATGATTCTTCTCTCCCCATATGTTTTAGTTTTTACACGTGGCGCTGATAAGATCATGACATTGTCAGACCTAAGTGCTCGCATTGGTTTGTATATATATGAACGAGTTTTTGTAGATATACCCGTGCCTCCTCTTGCAAAGCCATGAACACATAGACAAGAACTTAATATTGGCATCGATACGTTACGGGCAGTCAATAGAGAGACTTCATGATTGGTGTGATGTGGATGTACTTCTCTTCCTTGAAATGACCCTAGCTGCTGTGTTTTGACCTCGCTTTAATTTTTGAATAGATGTTGCTGGGAGTCCATCTAGCGATGTGTTCCCATAATCAAAAGAAGAGGTTATAAGAGAACACACTACTGTTTTGCATGCTTATTCTGTAATTAATTAACGAATTAGTCCAATGTTTCTGATCTGATTAGAACATGATTTTGTGGACAAATCAGTTTTATTCTTCTGAGTGGACAAACAATAATATTTTTCTGATTGGAAAAAATAGCATTACAAATCAAAGTGAAATCATTTCTTAGTAGTCATACTAATTCGCGATCTATGATCAGAAATTTTTAGAACGTGTATCGAAACTAAAAGCACAAAAGCACACTTATAATCTTATCTACAAATAGAAAATAACATTCGACTCTAAAACTTTCCTTTTAATGGTCAATGAAAAGTTTGATTGTTATGTTGCGTATAGACTCGGAATTACATCTTTCAAAACAAAAATAAAAATATTAGCCTTCCTCATTATTTTTTTTTTCATTGTTAAAAACATTGTTAATGTTATATTATCTGCCAACCTGAATTGTATGATGTTTTGTTTAATGTTATTTTCCTTTTACTTTCCTTTACTGTAAGTATATGTATAAACTCATATTAAAGTATTAGACATACTAACCATTTCTGACTATCCTCGTTGCTAAACATTACAGCAGAATATCCAAAATGTGTCCCTTCTGGCCCGAGAATATTGACTACATTGTTTGTATCTATATTGAAGCAGTCTATTCCAATCACCAGCATCAAACATGTTATCACGTTCAATGTCATCCTGCAATCACAGTTTAATATTGAGGAAATATTTAACACAAATTTACTTTTGTATTAGTCACTGAGGAAATGAAAAGTTCAATGTTTACCTTCGATTGTCTTTAAAAATGCCCTTTTAAAAAATGTTATCTTCTAGTACATAGTAATCAGGAAGCAACATTACTTTTTGAAATTTGAATCGCTGTGTCATACTTGAGTTGATGTTAAGTAAATTTGTCAATAGAATATACATCTAATGAATTATAAAGGGTATAGTTTTGTATATGCATGTAACTTTTAATTGAAACTAATACTTTAAAAATCAATTTTACCTTTCTGCAACAGTAAACTAAAATGTTTCACAAAAAAACTCAGTTTAAACAGTTTAGGTGACCGATAATACTTCATATTCATAAAATAAAAAGGTGTGGGTTAATTGGTTTAATGGTCTCTCTCTACTCGATAACATTTCTTACCTAAATACTATACATTTATTGAATTGTGTTTATCGCATGGTTCCCTAGTTTTGATCTATAGGGTCGTTGTTCTCTTTTGTACAGGCAGTTTTTCATCACAAATTAAATATTTTAAATTATTCGCAGTTGATTTTGTGTAATATCGTCTTTATTACTTTCCCTATTTCAATTGAGAGACATACTTGCTATTCTTATGAGGTGCTATTGAAAGACGAATTCTTATTGTAAACGATTTAAAGAAACGGTAATTTACTTGAAATGTTTTATGTGTGGGATCATAAATCAGTTCGGACTTTACAGCATGTTCCCCTTATAGATGACATAGAAACTTAATAGCTTTTGACATATTCTTCTAATAGATGACCATACATACTTTCTAGCAATCGACAAATGTATGTGTCACATATGACTTTGAATAATTTCAATTGTCATAGGTACAATCCGGTCCGCCATCTTCTTTTGATCTTACCAACAACTCGACTTATCACCTTATTGTCACATGTCATAAGCAACAGGTAAAGCACTATTTGTGCGTACCCTTTTGGTGCATAGAAAGTAAAATAACGCAAATTAGTATCATAGGCCATGCAAATACCAAACTCCAAGGAAAATTTAAACCGGAAAGTCCCTTATTAATTGACAAACATCAAAATCTCAAACACATCAAACGAATGGCAAATAAAGGCAACAGTAGTATACCGCTGTTCAAAACTCATAAATCCATGGACAAAAACAAAATCGGGGTAACAAACCAAAACCGAGCGAAACGCATTAAATATAAGAGGAGAACAACGACACAACACCGAAACGCAACACACACAGAAACAGACCAATCATCAGACAAAACACCACGAGAATAACAAATGTAACATGAAAACCAAATACATGAATTTGGGATAGACAAGTACCGTGCCACGTCTTATCTCAATATCTCAAAAATAAGAGAAAACACAAACGACTCAACGTTAAAATGCAACACAAAGAGAAACGAACAATATTATAACAATGACCATCTTCCTGACTTGGTACAGAACACTTTTAAAGGGGAATAAAAGTGGTGGGTTGAACCTGGTTTTAAGGCATGCCAAACCTCGCACTTTAATGGCAAAGTTAAATATAACATTGAAATGACAACATAATATTACAGGACTACAATACAAATAAATAGGAGAACATATTAGACACAGAAAAACATGATTAATAACAAAAAGCATCAGGTTTAAAATTCAATACGCCAAAAACGCGCCTTGTCCACACAAGACTCACCAGTGACGCCCAGATATAAAAGATCGAAAGTGAAAAAAGTACAAAGTTGTACAGCACTGAAGATCAAAAGTTGAAAAGGTTTCGCAAAATACGGCATTGTTTTATGCCCGGGATAAGAACATTCTTATTATATAGAACAATTCATGCTATTGCAAACAGTAAATTTTATCAAATGAATATGAAAGAGATATACACAAAGAAACTAAAGTATTAACTAATTACAGAAAACTAAACCTGAATACATAACGCCTAGATATAAAAGATCGAACGTGAAAAAGGTACAAAGATGTACAACACTGAAGATCAAAAGTTGAAAAGGTTTTGACAAATACGGCATTGTTTTTATGCACGGGATAAGAACATCCTTATTATATAGAATACTTAATGCTATTGCAAACAGTAAATTTTAACAAATGAATATGAAAGAGATATACATAATGAAACTGAAATATTAACTAATTACAGAAAACTAAACCCAAGTTTATCACAAAATAGACACACATCCGAATCAGTCCAGGCGTCAACGTAATTAAAAAAATTGTGACGTCACATACGATGGCGAAAAGGCAGAAACGTTATGCCACATTTGAATTTATGAAATTTAGAAACAGCATGACGTCACATATGAAAAACTATCATTCAAAAATGAGATAAAATTAGGATTGATTTAGAACTAAATACTGATAATTCATTTAAACAAAATGCATATTGCAATACTTATTAATAGCAATTAACTGTAATATATATATATATGTCCAGTTTGTTATGAATCCAACTTCAAACGTAAATAATCGTACAAAATTTAATATAATTAATAAAGAGGAGGTGATTAATTTCTCTATACGTCATACCTAAATATATAATAAGAAGACGTCAACACATTTGACAAAATCTGATGAGAATTACAAATATAACATTAAACATGTAAACTAAATACATGAATTTGGGATAAACAAGTACAGAAACACGTCTTATAGTAATGCGAATTCACATTCAGCAAAACGGTCACAATCGGGAATAAGTCACGTTTGTTAATTAAAAGATTAGACGACATAATGACAAACCACAATCTACCATGTGGTAAAAATGTCCTTAGCTAGTTTGGTTAAAGAGACATCATAGGGATCAACCAATGCGTGATGGTGTCCATAAAATTTACGGAGTGTCAATTTTAATCTGTCCTCCTCATAACTTTGTTGGAGCAGGTTCTGCGTAAGGAGCACACTCCTGTATATGAAGTCCGTATAGTGTGAACATGCACGTGAATAACGTATCAATTGTGATATGTAAACACCATACGAAGGGGCAGAGGGTATGTTACTGCTGAGAAATGGGAAATTGATAATTGGGAAGTTGAAATCGTCCCGTTTATCATAGATTTTTGTGTGAAGTCGTCCATCTACGTCAATATTGAGGAAAAGATCAAGGTATGAAGCAGTCCTTCTAGTATCAGTAGTATCCTTAATTTCAAGTTCACTGGGATATATGAGATGTAAGTATTGGCTGAAGTATTGGTTGTTCAACGATAAAACATCATCAATATATCGAAAAGTAAAATTAAAGAATTTCGCAAGGTGTTTTTTCTTTTTGTCTTTTAGAAGGTTCTGAATAAATTCTGCTTCATACGAATACAAAAACAAATCAGCCAGCAGGGGTGCACAATTAGTACCCATTGGAATACCGACTGTCTGTTGAAATATAAATCCTCCAAACTCAACAAATATATTGTCGATCAAAAAGTCCAGCATTTTAATAATATCATCTTCAGTATATTTTCTGGAAGATTCAGTGTGATTCTTCACAAAATATGAAGTATTGTATCCCAAAACAAGAAATTTGTATCTACGATTCCCATTTTTATAGAAAAAGCTCTGTTTTATGAGTTGGTGAAGTCGATCTTTCAACTGAGCATGGGGAATAGTAGTATATAGCGTAGAAAAATCAAAAGTTTTTATGTTGCTGCAAAATTGCAAAGATTGTGATCGAAGGTTAAGCAGTAGATCTTTCGAATTTTTGTGAATCCACATCTGGTTAACACCACTGGTAAAATATATCTCCTCACAATATTTTTGAAGCCCATCTTTAACTGTAGAAAGAATAGTAGTCAATACTTTAGAAAGATGTTTAGTCGAACATTTTGAAGACCCAGCTATGTATCGTTCTTTATATGGAGTTTTGTGTAATTTAGGTATCCAGTATAATGAGGGCAAGTTTTCTTCGTTTTCTTTGATGTTGATACCAAAAGAAAGAAGGACAGATTTATGATTTTGTAAAATTTCATCCTTGGTAAATGATGTTAAAGAATATGTAGGATTACCAGTAGTTTGATCAATTCCAAGCTCTGTAGTGAGACATTGCAAATAATGTTTTTTACATATATTATTGGAGGCTTTATCTGCCGGAACAACGACATATTTGTCATGCAAAGAGGATAAAGCATCCACATGAACTTGAAACAGACATTTCCCTAGGTAAAAAATAATGGATTGAATCTGGTTTTATAGCTAGATAGACGTCTCACTTGTAAGCCCTGCTATATAGTTTATGGTGCTTACTATTTATAATTAAAAAAAAAAAGGTAAATGACTCCTACTGGACAGAGAGACTTCGAACAGAGTAGGAGACATGATAAAATGCTTGGGAATATTATATTAAAGATATTTTTAAGTGTCTTTCAAGTGTAGTGAGTGTTGCACTCTCTTAACAAGGGCAATCAAATTTAACATTAAAATAAATACCCAGATATGTTTATAAAGAGATGTTTCATCGTTTGTGAAGACTTGACGTCTCACTTAATTTAAATATTGTAATAGTTTTTATTCCTTTAGCTGTATGGAGATAATTTAGTGAAGAAGGCATGTCGTATCTCTTGCCGATGGAGATATTTTAACTTTTGATCGTTTGAAGAAAGCATGTCGTATTTGTTGCCGATGGAGATATTTTACCTTTTTGGTCGTTTGTAGAAGGTATGTCGTATCTCTTGCCGGTGGAGATATTTTAACTTTTGATCGTTTGAAGAAGGCTAGTCGTATTTCTTGCCGATGGCGATATTTTACCTTTTGATCGTTTGAAGACGGCATGTCGTATTTCTTGCCGATGGCGATATTTTACCTTTTGATCGTTTGAAGACGGCTAGTCGTATTTCTTGCCGATGGAGATATTTTACCTTTTGCTCGTTTGAAGACGGCATGTCGTATCTCTTGCCGATGGCGATATTTTACCTTTTGGTCGTTTGAAGACGGCTAGTCGTATTTCTTGCCGATGGAGATATTTTAACTTTTGATCGTTTGAAGACGGCATGTCGTATCTCTTGCCGATGGAGATATTTTACCTTTTGGTCGTTTGAAGAAGGCATGTCGTATCTCTTGCCGATGGAGATATTTTAACTTTTGATCGTTTGAAGAAGGCTAGTCGTATTTCTTTCCGATGGCGATATTTTACCTTTTGATCGTTTGAAGACGGCTAGTCGTATTTCTTGCCGATGGAGATATTTTACCTTTTGGTCGTTGGAAGAAGGCATGTCGTATCTCTTGCCGATGGAGATATTTTACCTTTTTGTCGTTTGAAGAAGGCATGTCGTATCTCTTGCCGATGGAGATATTTTACCTGTTGATCGTTTGAAGAAGGCATGTCGTATTTGTTGCCGATGGAGATACTTTAACGTTTCGTCGTTTGAAGAAGGTATGTCGTATCTCTTGTCGATGGAGATATTTTAACTTTTGGTCGTTTGAAGAAGGCATGTCGTATCTCTTGCCGATGGAGATATTTTACCTGTTGATCGTTTGAAGAAGGCATGTCGTATTTGTTGCCGATGGAGATATTTTACCTTTTGGTCGTTTGAAGAAGGCTAGTCGTATTTCTTGCCGATGGAGATAATTTACCTTTTGGTCGTTGGAAGAAGGCATGTCGTATCTCTTGCCGATTAAGATAATTTAACTTTTGATCGTTTTGAAGAAGGCATGTCGTATCTCTTGCCGATGGAGATATTTTAACTTTTGGTCGTTTGAAGAAGGCATGTCGTATCACTTGCCGATGGAGATAATTTAACTTTTGGTCGTTGACAGAAGGCATGTTGTAAATTTATTTTCCTCATTTGAATTGACGTGTTTTAATTTTTTCGCATTTTCGGAAGTAAACAACACGGTTTGTCCGCCGCATGTCCTTCTACGTCTACATATAAGATAAATAAACATTATTCAAGGGTTCTAGAAAAGCAAAAACATACTTAAACATTTTAAACAAGAGCACATATATACCACTGGGTCAATGCCACTGCTGGTGGAGATTTATTTCCCCGAGGGTATCATCGGCCCAGTAGTCAGCACTTCTGACTTGAATTATCTTTGATATGGTTATATTTATAAATTACCTGTTAACAAAATTTTGAATTTTTGAAAAACTAAGGCTTTTCTACCTCAGACATAGATAACCTTAGCTCGATTTGGCAAAACTTTTAGGAATTTTGGTCCTCAATACTCTTCAACTTCGTATTTTATTTGGGTTTTTTTTACTTTTTTGGATTAGAGCGTCACTGATGAGTCTTTTGTAGACGAAACGTGCGTCTGGCGTATATACAAAATTTAGTCCTGGTATCTATGATGAGTTTATTTACAACCACTGGGTCGATGCCACTGCTGGTGAAGATTTATTTTCCAGAGGGTATAACCAGCCCAGTAGTCATTACTTTTTTGTGCTGACTTGAATTTTCATTGATATGGTTATATTTTTAGATTACCTGTTAACAAAAAATTGAATTTTTGAAAAACAGAGGCTTTTCTGCCTCAGACATAGATTACCTTTATTTGGCAAAACTTTTAGGAATTTTGGTCCTCAATGCTCTTCAACTTCGTACTTTTTTTTTTTTTTTTTTTTTTTTTTTTTTTTTTTTAACTTTTTTGGATTCGTGCGTCACTGATGAGTCTTTTGTAGACGAAACGCGTGTCTGGCGTATATAAAAAAATTTGGTCCTGGTATCTATGATGAGTTTATATATAGAAAATGGAGTCAAATACAGTTGACTTAAATAAAAATTATATCAAAAGTAAAATTACAACTATGAAAATTTCTTATCTTGAATTTTGCAGAGATAAGCTTAACATTTCACCGTTGGCAGAAACGTGTTATCTCTCTTTCTATGGAAGTTGATTTGAATGTCATAGTTGATTTAAGGCATGTCGGTTAGACTACTCAGGAAAAGGTAAATTAACAAAATACCGACTATGAGGAAAACTGGAAACGGAAAGTTCCTAAAAACTGTCATATTCCTGACTCGGTACAGTTTTTTTATTATGCAGCAAATGGTGGATTAAACCTGGTTTTATAGCCAGCTAAATAAGGACAACAGTAGTAAACTGATGTTTAAAAGTCATAAATATACACATTGAAAAAAGTATTGCAACACCTTGATTTTTTAAAACTTGAAAAATCAGTCTCTTATTTAGGATGGAATAAGATAAAATATTTTCAAAATAATATTGAAACGTAGTTAATGATAACATCGGCTTTTAAACGAACAAAAAATGTATGAAAAAAAAAGTTTTATCTAACCAAAATTTTTATAACAAAATAAAGTGTTTTTTGAACAACAAAAAAATGTATTTTACAACTTTTACTGTAGTCGAACTTTACAAGGTCAGACATTTCAAAATTAATCTTTAGATGATTGTTCGCATCATGCTTGATCGTTATACGCCAAAGAATTAGTACTTTGTGCGTAGCCTCCATTCAAACGGATAACCGCATCTTAACGTCTTCTGAATCCTGATGGGTATTGTTTATTTCATGACTTGTTTGAACTGGGGTTACCTTTCATGAACTTTACGTCCAGTAGTGTCCCATATATGCTCGATATGGTTCAAATTCTGGCAACGATTGGGCCAAGGAAGATTAACCGAATTCCATTGGAACAATGGATCTGCCTCCACGACGCTAATTTCCAACTTTGGCGAGCTCTGCACTATATTCGATACGGTCATCTGTGTGTCTGTTCGTAGGCAAATGTCCCCGAAATGGTATTATCGCAAGATAACCAGTAGAGATGAGCCGATCTGGAACAGTTCTTGTTTAAAGGCTCCTGTATGGTAACCATTCTCTTTTTAGGATTGTATTGTTTGCAATGGGTTTCCTTCTGACCAACCTTCATTATGCTTTTTTTCCCACTGCAGATGTCATAGGGGGTCTTCTTGACCTCGGAAGGTCTTTAACATCGTTTCTTGCCTGATTTTTATTCTCAAAATGACTTATATAGGAATGGTGATGACCAACAATACGTGCAATTATCAAAGCGACATACCTGCTTCCCTCATGCTGGATATCTGCCATCTTGCTGCAGTTATGAGTTGTGGATGACCAATTACAAGGTGTCAATAACATAAACTAATAAACTTGGTTATTTTAAGTGTTGAAAACAATGACGACACAAATATCTGTGTTAGTGTTTTCGACTACATTAGCTGCGTGTGCAGATACGAACTGATACAGTCGATATTTATTGATTAAGCTCAGGTGATATTTAAATAATGTTTAACTAGTTCTATTTCAACAATTAAATAAAAAGTTTTTTTTTTAATTTAAATTTCAATCTGGGGTTGCAATACTTTTTTCCATGTGTATATATAGAGAGAAAACAAATACGTTTAAAAACTAACACAGAAGAAAACACATAAACTTAATTCAATCTTATGAAGTGATCTTTTTCATCGCTCATTGAATGCATGTCGTCTCGCTTGCTTAGCTGTTGTTAAAGTTTTTTTCAATGTTTTTTTAAGACTTAAGCTTATGAATTCGTTTACCACTTTATCTGTTGTAAAAAATTCAGTATATAATGTGGTTACTTTTTAACATGATGTCATTGCCTCGTTATGTAATGATGTTGTTTCATTACATGATGTGGTTAGTTAGACATGGCATGTCGTTACTTTATTACCTGATGTGGTTATTTAAGAGATAACTGTATTGTATTTGAAGCTTTGCGGACGTCCATCAGTAGTTTTACTGTCGCAAATATAGTTTACCTGGCGACGCGTAGCGGAGACAGGTAAACAGGTATTTGCGACATTAAAACTACCGATGGACGTCCGCAAAGCTTCAAATACAATACAGGTATCTCTATTATAATGCAAAACAAGTTCATAATTAAATTTCAATCATTAAAAATTTATTTCAGTGTAAAATCTTCACTAAAGAAAATTCCGCGAAAAGATGTTATTTTCTTTGGTCCCTACACTTGATATGCTTCCGGCGTCAAACATAACTACCGGGAGTTTTCTGGCTTCTGTGCCGCTTCAAAATGTAATAAAATTTGATAAAAAGAAGATTTTCATGTGCAAAATGTCAGGTTTTTCTGCTTATTATTGTAGAAATTACATGTCAGTACATTCAGCAATTCAACATTTTCGGCTTCCTTTGTTACAGTCAATGAGATAGAGAATTTAACGCTGACTAATGTCAAATCAGAACCATTGGTACAAACTAATTGCATTAGAATTTATTATTGTTACCTCATAACGTGATGTGGTTACTTCATTATGTGATGTAATTACTTCATTATGAGATGTGGTTACTTCATTACGTGATGTGGTTACTTCATTACGTGATATGGTTACTTCATTACGTGATGTGGTTACTTCATTACGTGATGTGGTTTCTTCATTACGTGATGTGGTTACTTCATTACGTGATGTGGTTACTTCATTACGTGATGTGGTTTCTTCATTACGTGATGTGGTTACTTCATTATGTGATGTGGTTACTTCATTACGTGATGTGGTTACTTCATTATGTGATGTGGTTACTTCATAATGTGATGTAGGTACTTCATTACGTGATGTGGTTACTTTATTATGTGATGTGGTTACTTCATTATGTGATGTTGTTACTTCATTATGAGATGTGGTTACTTCATTATGTGATGTGGCTACTTCATCATGTGATGTGGTTAATCCATTACGTGATGTGGTTACTTCATTATGTGATGTGGTTTCTTCATTACGTGATGTGGTTACTTCATTATGTGATGTGGTTACTTCATAATGTGGTGTGGTTACTTCATTACGTGATGTCGGTACTTCATGATGTGATGTGGTTACCTCATTATTTGATGTGGTTACTTCATTATGTGGTGTGGTTACATCATTACAGGTACTTCATTATGTGATGTAGGTACTTCATGATATGATGTGGTTACTTCATTATGTGATGTGGTTACTTCATCATGTGATGTGGTTACTTCATCATGTGATGTGGTTAATACATTACGTGATGTGGTTAATTCATTACGTGATGTTGTTACTTCATTATGTGATGTGGTTACTTCATTACGTCATGTGGTTTCTTCATTACGTGATGTGGTTAATTCATTACGTGATGTGGTTACTTCATTATGTGATGTGGTTACTTCATGATGTGATGTGGCTACTTCATTATGTGATGTGGTTAATCCATTACGTGATGTGGTTACTTCATTATGTGATGTGGTTACTTCATTACGTGATGTGGTTACTTCATTATGTGATGTGGTTACTTCATTATGTGGTGTGGTTACTTCATTACGTGATGTCGGTACTTCATAATGTGATGTGGTTACCTCATTATTTGATGTGGTTACTTCATTATGTGGTGTGGTAACATCATTACAGGTACTTCATTATGTGATGTAGGTACTTCATGATATGATGTGGTTACTTCATTATGTGATGTGGTTACTTCATCATGTGATGTGGTTAATTCATTACGTGATGTGGTTAATTCATTACGTGATGTTGTTACTTCATTATGTGATGTGGTTACTTCATTACGTCATGTGGTTTCTTCGTTACGTGATGTGGTTAATTCATTACGTGATGTGGTTACTTCATTATGTGATGTGGTTACTTCATGATGTGATGTGGCTACTTCATTATGTGATGTGGTTAATCCATTACGTGATGTGGTTACTTCATAGCGTGATGTGGTTAATCCATTACGTGATGGGGTTACTTCATTATGTGATGTTGTTTCTTTATTATTTGATGTGGTTACTTCATTATTTGATGTGGTAACTTCATTACGTGATGTGGTTACTTCATTATGTGATGTGGATACTTCATTACGTGATGTGGTTACTTCATTATTTGATGTGGTAACTTCATTACGTGATGTGGTTACTTCATTACGTCATGTGGTAACTTCATTACTTGATGTGGTTACTTCATTATTTGATGTGGTAACTTCATTACGTGATGTGGTTACTTCATTATGTGATGTGGATACTTCATTACGTGATGTGGTTACTTCATTATTTGATGTGGTAACTTCATTACGTGATGTGGTTACTTCATTATATGATGTGGATACTTCATTATGTGATGTGATTACTTCATTACGTGATGTGTTTACTTCATTACGTAATGTGTTTTTTTCATTGCGTGATGTGGTTACTTCATTACGTAATGTGTTTTTCACTATATGATGTGTTTATTTCATTATGTGATGTTTTTACTTCATTACATGATGTGTTTGTTTCATTATGTGATGTTTTTGTTTAAGTACGTGATTTGAGATTGCATTAGTTTACATGATATGAAATGAAAGTATGGTACTTAATGCAGATACTCAAATACACAATGTGAATAATGCAGTACGAATCAAATCAAATCAAATCGATTGCAAGAAGCATTAATACTACACTAGTTCTTTGCAACATTATGTTTTCTTCAAATACATGGATTTATCATACATATTGTTCCAGCCACACATACAGTTCATACGTCAGTATCATTCCTTTTCATATAAAAATAGATTTATCTTGTTTATGCATATTTAAAAAAAGAGGAGAATATATCACTTATATAGCAAAATATGTAAAATTTCTGTCATTGAAGTCGAACTCTTTACATCTAATGAGGAAATGGAACTCATCGGCCATTCCATCCTTGCAGAGTGAACAAATTCTCGGTTCTAACGACGTTCTAGTATGCCTACCAACTTTTATAAGTAATTTACCATTACTCTAATTTTTACCATTTATGAAATGTCATTTCTGTTAAGGTCTTGTAGAAGATATTATTTTTTCTAATTCGAAATAATTTTTAACTTTTCAATACGTTCATAGTTTTTTACCATGACTATCTTTATTATGATCTCAAAAAAAGGTTTTTTTCCAGAGTTCTATGAAACTTCTAATTTGTTTGAAAAGTAATAAAAAAAAGTCATTTTGCCGTCTTCGCCATGGTATTTTTATTTTTCCAATCACGTTAAAAACCACTTTTAATTAATAGTACTTTTCATAATGGAAAACCGATCTTTCTGAAAGATGTTTGTATACAAAAAATAAGGAGATGTGGTATGGTCGCCAACGGGACAACTTTCAAAGAATGCATTCCATTGTCTTAGTCTAATGTATCCAATGATGATGTTTTTTAATTAGGCTTAATAGATGTGTTTTTCTGACATCCTGTAGCAGTATGCAACTTGTGAGCATGTGTATCATATCTTCCTCTTCTAGACCACATAATGGACATGTTGCAGTTTCTTTATTGTAATTGAATTCAGCTATGTCGGTTTGTAGTAGGTATGTCCCTGTTGCTATACGACAGTGGTTGATAGACCTTTTCACCTCAGTGACCGCGCGCGATGACCCAATAGATTGCCAAATTTTATGCGGTTTTCATTTTTCCACTTGATCCACACAGAGATGTTTCAGTGTTGATTTATTGGCGGATTGTTCTTTATAGGTTTTTTGACCAATAGTAGACTTGCTACAATTCCCTTTCTAATATTTCTCTTTTAGTAATTTATATGTTTACTGATAAGTGCCAGCCTACTGATTGCCCTTGCAGATGTCAGTATAATTGTAATCTCCTAGTTATAGCAGTAAAACTATTAAAGGGGCAAAATTGAAAAAATAATAATAATTAGGAAGGGACATGTAGCAAGTCTAGACCAATAGTTATTAAGTGCTATCTTATATTGATTTTTCCACTATAGTTTGCTCATGCCACCAGCTATGCAGAGAATGGACTTCTAATAAATATTTTCTTTATCAATTTGTGAGTGAACCATTCTGATTCTCATTGTTAACTGTCAGAACTGTATTATTTTTTTATATATTTGTTTTTTTTTTTTACTTTGATTATTATTTCTTTTGGTTGTTATTCATTTTACATTGAAAATATGAATTGTGTATCATATATCAATATAACATTATATTTGTACCATTATGTATCTTGATATCATTTACATATATCCTGAGTACATTGATTCTAGTCATTGCCTGTGCATCATCAACAGTTAATATATCTTCATTTTATTTTTATGTATCTTTTTATCAATCTTTTTCTTCAAGCTTACTTATGAATTAGAGTTATCCCTCTTTACACCAAAAATGTCAATAATTGACCTCTTAATGCACCTATAAAGTAAATTGTTAACTTTTTTTGTTTTTTGTTTTTTTGTTTGTTTTATTTCTTATATTATTATTTAAAGGTACCTAGACCATAGGACATTCATTAAGGTATTTAATATCTTCATTTATAACCAAACCAACATCTAAACACATGCAATCATGTCATAAAAAATCCAATTTATTACAAAACTTCCCAACATCTTACCATCATTGATTCTTTAACAATGACCACGAATAACCTGAAAATTGGTTTATGGAATATCCAGGGCTTAAATCAAGACAAAATTAAGGACCCTACTTTTTTGAATATTATATCTAATATGCATCTATTTAGTTTAATTGAAACATGGAGTGACAGTGGAACTACTTTGAATATACCAGATTATGCACTTATTTGCAACAGTAGTCGATCTAAACATAAAAAAGCAAGGCGTAATTCTGGTGGAATTGCAATATATGCCAAACTTTCTTTGATCAAAGGTTTGACTAAGCTTCCTAATGAACATAGTGATATCCAGTGGGTAAAGCTTAACCATAAGTTTTTTAATCTTCCAAAAGATATATATCTTGCTTTTATCTATTTTTCCCCAGAAAATTCTTCTGGGCAACCAAAAGATATTGAAGAAATGTATTCAAAATTACTCTGTAATATAGAAAACTATAGTCAATATGGTGAAGTATTGATTCAAGGCGATTTTAATGCCTACACTAGCACAACACCAGACTTTGTATACTCTGATGAATCTATTTATCCTCATGCTGAGGATGATAGCTATATATATGATATAGGTACACCAAGAAATAATCTTGATCATAAAAGGCCAAATAAGAGTGGCAAATTATTAATCGAGCTTTGTAAAGAAGCTGGGCTACGAATTTTGAATGGTAGAACAATTGGCGATCTACTTGGTAAATATACTTGTATAAAATATAATGGTTCTAGTGTTGTTGACTATGCAGTTGCATCTGCAAACTTATTACATGTTTATGCCATAAATAGTTTTACTGTGCATGACTTTACAACATTATCAGATCATTGTGCAATAAGCTGTAGCTTGTTAACATCTTTTTATGACAATACTAAAACCCAACAAGCATATTTAAAACCACTCCCAGGTAAATTTTTATGGGATTCAGAAGCTATAAATCGTTACTCTACACTAATACAGGATAAAAATACAAGTACCAAACTCAGGAAATTTCTCAGTACAAAATACTTAAATTGTAATGAGGCTGTTAATGACTTAAACACAATTCTTCAAGAAACAGCTTTGGCTTCGGCCAAATTTATCAAAGGGCGCCTTAAAAAGCAAACAAATAAACCAAAAAGAAAACCCTGGTTTTCAGGTTCATGTGATGACTTATATAAAACTGTTAAGCACTATGCCTTTCTTATAAATAAATTTCCATTTAATGGAGCTTACAGAAAAGAATACTACTCTTATCGCTCAAAATTGAGGCGAAAATGTAAACAAGAAGAAAAATTATACAAGAATAAAATATGTTCTGATCTGTCCAATAATATCAAAAGTGACCCAAAATCCTTCTGGGACTTACTTAATAAATTGAAACGAGCATCAGAAAATAATACTACTGAAAAACTGGACGAGCAAACATTCTATAACTTCTTCAAAAATTTAAATTCTTGTGAGGCTCAACCAAAGGACAATAAATTTCACAAAACTATCCTTAAAAAATTAGATGAGCTAATAACTGCACTAAAAAACAATAATATAAATATGTCATATAACCAACCAATAACATCAGATGAAATAATCAAAGCCTCTAAAACCTTAAAAAATGGCAAATCCAGTGCAAAGGACTTGATTTCAAATGAAATGATTAAATATGGTATACCTGTACTAGTTGACCCTTTAACTAAATTATTTAACCTAATTTTCAAAAAAGGAACATTTCCTAAGGTATGGAATGAAAGTTTCATTTCATTAATACACAAAAAGGGCAATAAGCTAGACCCTTCAAATTACAGAGGTATTTCTATAACCTCCAATCTTGGAAAATTATTCAATAAAATTATATATATGAGAATTACAAAATTCATGAATGAACACAACATTATTAGTGAAAACCAAATTGGATTTAAAGAAAAATCCCGTACCTCAGATCACATATTCACCTTGAAATCTATTATAGAACAAAAGAAAAATAAGAAACAGAAGGTGTTTGCTGCCTTTGTTGATCTCAGAAAGGCCTTTGACACAGTTTGGAGAAATGGATTATTTTATATCCTTTTAGAACTTAAATTACCCTGTAAACTTTTTAATATAATTCATTCTATGTATGACGATACTACATGTAGAATTAAATTCCAAAATGGTCTCAGTGAAGAATTTATCTCCAACCGTGGCGTTAAACAGGGAGATGTTCTCAGTCCTTTATTATTTAATCTTTACATAAATAATTTAGTAAAAAGTCTCCAAGATGCTAATACAGATCCCATTGTAATTGGAGATACAACAATAAATTCCCTTTTATTTGCAGATGATATAGTTTTATTATCAAATTCTGAAAAGGGACTACAAACAGCTTTAAATGTTTTTAGTGATTTTTGTAAATGCTGGAAACTAGAAGTCAACATAAACAAATCAAAAGTCATTATATTTAACTCAAATGGGAAAACCCATAATAATTTTTTTAAATATAATAACGAATTCCTGGAAACTGTCAAATCATACTGCTACCTTGGCATGACACTACAGCACACAGGAAATCTAAATCTGTGCAGCTCATTGCTTGTTGAAAAGGGTAGAAAAGCACTTTTTAAAATAAAAAAAACAATTGGACTAAATAACCAATGCAAGCTGTTAGAAAAATTATTTGACTCCCTAGTTGTGCCTATTGCTCTATACGGTAGTGAAGTATGGGGAATAGGCAAACAACACGGGGATTCAGATCCCTTTGAACACTTGCAGTATAAATTTATTAAAGAAATTCTAGGAATACATTGTAAAGCATCAAATGCTGCATGTTTAGCCGAGCTAAATAGATTGCCTTTATATACCAGAATAGAATTTTCAGCAATAAAATATTGGCTTCATATACTTGAATCAAATAATTCACTTGCCCTAAAAATATATAAAGCAACTGAAAAAAATAACTCTTGGATAATAAATATGAAAAATCTCCTTTCAAGACTTGGTTTTCATTTTATTAATCTAAATCCTATTGATATTAAGATGTATTTAAAACACATTCAAGAGAGAATCAATGATATAGCCTTCCAAAAGCAAGAGACTGACATCAATCAAAATAAAAAAATGAACTTTTTTAATATACTTTATAAACCAAATAAAAGACCCTCGTATGTTGATCAATGCAAATCCAAAAGTGATAGATCAACATTATGTAAATTGAGGTTAAGTGCTCATACTTTATCTATTGAAAGAGGGCGATATCTAAAAATACCAAAGCAGAATAGGGTATGTCTTTGCTGTAATAATGGAGACATTGAAGATGAACTTCACTTTCTTTTAAAATGTTCCTCCTATAAATATGTGAGAGATAACCTTATTAAAAAATTAAATAATGTTCTATTGAACAACAAATTTTCTTCCTTATCATATAACTTACTTATATCAATTCTAAATAGTAATTCCCAAACAATATTAAAAATTGTTGTCAACTATTTGAATGAATGCTTGTTGGTGAGAAACTCATTATTAAAAGATACTTGATTTTTGTAATAATGTATATGCTTCTCATTTATTTTTTTATATATTTCTCTCATAATTATCCACTGTCACTCCTTCATTGTATATATATGTTATTGTAGTTAGTCTTTAATTTGTTGCCATAACCATTTATTGTCAATGTGTTAGTGCTAATAAAGTTATCTTATCTTATCTTATCTTATCTTTGATTATTCAGTAAGAATTCTAGATTGGGTAGGTCATACAATTCCAACGTTTTAGATACTATGTTATAAAAGCTTCCTGGGTTGTTGATCAATGTTGATGTTGATAAAGATCTGTCTTTGATTAAAACTATCATATTAAATAACAAGAAAAAAAATTCCGGAAAAATATCATGTTTATTCCGTATATGTTCCTTCATCTTTATTTTTTTTTTAATTTTTAACCTTGACCGCAAACAAAAACAATAGCAGAATACATCTGATAATCAGCTCTTCAGCCTCTTGCATTAAATATATAAAATTGTTGGCACTAAAGATTCATAGTGCGCTTCCAAACCTAACCTGTGAGTTACATGTTTCTGACTGAATGAGAAAATGGAACCCATAACTCCACCAAAGGCAAAGGCATCATGTTCAGAGACCAAGGTAAAAAGTAACAGCTGATCTAAACGTGAACATTATCATGATGAGAAATGAGACGCAAATTTAGTTTAAAATGTTGTGTATCATGTCTGCTTGCCATTTTTTCATTTTCATTTTTCATTCTTATTTACTCAACGATTAATAACATTGACAATTATCCACCAGAACAGAATAGACAGCATTTTATTCCAAGGAAATCTCCATTTGTGAAAGTAGCACAGAAAGGTACCAACAATGATAACTCAGAATGTAATGACCTGAAAGATGAACATAATGAGAAAGTGGAACTACATTATGACATTTCTACTTTGAATATGCTGGGTTTCATTGAAACACCTGAAGATCAAATTATAAGAGATGACGGTAAGAATGCACATTTACAATATTAAACTATTTACGGTGCAGTCCGGTGTATCCGCGCACCTAAGACTTATGACTTCACTTCATTCAAGTGATAAAACCAATAATTGGATAATTTTGTGTGAACACATTCATAACATACTTTTATTTCATAAAATCTTCTGTTTGTATGGTTACATCCTTTAGATTTTGTGTAATGTGTGTCCAAAATTAGGTAAACCCCTGTTCTGAGAGTTCCTCCAATGTCCGGTGATTTCGCGCATGCCTTCCAAAAATAGCTTATTTGAAATAAAGGAAAGATTTTATACTACGAAATATAGCTGAGTTTGTACCAAACACACTTCCAAGGATGCAGAGCAAAAAATATTTCAATCTGATATTAATTTGACTGAAATAAAACAAAAATAATCTGAGGATGTAATTTTTTTAATGGAAATTGGCCAAATATGGTAAATCACGGGATTGCAGTTATTAATTAATTCTTGAACTTATCAATTTTATTCTTTTTTTATCCCTTCGGAAGGCTAAAACAATAACAAGAACGATTTTGTATGTGTTACTGTGTTGACATGACGAAATCAGCTAATGCGCGATGTCACGGGCCGCGCGGACACCGGGGACTCCACTGTAGTTGATATTTTAATTAGTTGTATTTGTAGACATGTTAATTAACAATGATAAGAATAAAAACAAATAATATAAAAAATTAAAGATTTATTTAAATTTCGTTCCGATCCATACTGTCATGATGTCCCTTTAATGTTTTTCTGTCATACCTTTTTTTCGATCCTCACTCGGGATGCTAAAAATGTCAGTACACAAGAAGGGTGATTTTCATAGCAGCCCGGTTGTTTTCTCAGAGTACTTCCACTTCCTCCACCATAATAACAGACACTGCCCGGTGTCCTAACAATCTCTGTTGATGGGGTGGGGATCATCCTTGTAAATATTAAACATTGTAAATACGTTAGTGAAAATTGCTGAATTTGCAGTGTCAGTCCTCTTACTTTTACTTTGCCATAATCAAGTTTTCTGAAACTTTTAATCAAAGCTTATTATTAACACAAACACAGATCAAATTTGGATTTTAATTTAGTGGCATCACTAGCCCAATTGCACTGTTTTTGGGATATGTTCCTTTATAAGTTGAAAGATTACTGAATTTGTTATTCTGCACTCTTACACATGTACATTTTACATTACCTAACCTCAACTGAATGTTCTCAAATTTACATGCTTTAATACACAATGCCCTTTCCACAATACACAGATCAAGTATAAATTTGGCTGGCATCAACTTCGTTGTTCCTGAGTTATATATCCCTTTATATATGAAATAGCCCAATTTTCTCTTTTGCACACTCTTTCCATTGAAACGTTCTATATATTATTTCCTGTATTCACAGTTATTTAATCTAGTAAGTGTTTAACTGATATAAATATAGATCATTGTCTTCGCAGGTTATAGATCCCATGCATTTAATGTTTTAATCAGTGATAGACTTGGTTACCATAGAGCTTTACCAGACAACAGACATCCAAAGTAAGTAATTTGCATAGTGTAGATACAGATAAATATCATGCCTTAGATACAGACAAAACTCATGCCTTAGGTGCAGGCAAATCTCATGTCTTAGAAAGTCAAATTTCATGTCTTAATTACAGGCAAAACTCATGCCTTAGATACAGGCAAAACTCATACCTTAGGTGCAGACAAATCTCATGCCTTAGATAGTCAAATTTCATGCCTTAATTACAGGCAAAACTCATACCTTACATCCAGATACAGATAAATATGCCTTAGATACAGGCAAAACTCATGCCTTAGGTGCAGGAAAAACTCATGCCTTAGGTAGCACTCCACAGTTAGATGTGTAGTTTCGCATTTTGGCCCCTGTGAATTTTTCAAATATGAGAGCTAGTGTGCAATAAAATTCATTTTTGGATAGCTGAGTATTAAAATAACCTTTGTATTGGGTTTATATGAACATCAAGGCTATGTAATGTATGTAATATAGGCTGTTTTCTGTATGACAGTCCGTATTTGCATGTCCTTACCATACACTGGTCCGGCAATTATTGCAATGTTTTTTTCCAACTGTTTATCGCACGAACTTTGTGATTGGATTTTACGAAAAAATGAGGCGAAAGACACCCATTTTTTATTTGATAATTAGGAAGATTTAGGGAAACAGTTTCTGAAAAGGTATCACTCAAAGGCATTGAAATTCTAGTTTGATCCAAATTTTTGGGTGAAATGTAACATGTTCACCCCCCTTTTTGCAATATTTTATGGGAAATAAATGCAGAATGTTGCCATGGATACACATAAAAGGAATTAATTTTCACCCTTTTTACTTTTGAAAATCAAATCTATGGAAGATACTGATTACATACATATGCACATGTACAACACAAACAGTTAGGTTAATGTATTAGAAATCCAGGAATAGGAGATGATAAAACATTTTGTGGCTCATTTTTAATTTTATTTTCTAACTGTGGAGTGCTACCTTATGGCACATCAGAAAGTACAGAAATGCACTTTTAAAGATAAAAATTACCACAAATCTTTAGTCTGTTATGTTCTTGTTTTAGTTCTGAAGGTAAAATATCTGCTAGGGAAGCAATTTATGTTTATTTTATTGTTTACTCTCCTTAGCAACCAAATATACACATTTTGACACTTAGACATGTTGCTGTCTTAAATTTGTACTCCATTAGCTTTGGCCTTGTAACCAAAGATTGCGCTTTATATGATATCCTCAGAATGTATCGCTTTATATTTGTGAATGCGAATAAGTCAAATAAACATTTTTAGCAGGATTTTATATAATAATTTGGCATTAATTACATTTAATGATGCCAGTATGGCTATAATTTATACCCTGCTTGAGAGCTTCCAAACCAAGGTTAGGTATGCTATTTACAGCAAAATTGACCTATAAGTACTTTTAAATACCTAAAAATTGTACAATTTGTCCTCTTTTAAGGTAATTTTATGATTTTAAATAAGATAAAGGGGAAGTTTTTAGAAATTTACCCCAACATTGAGACAGACTTGCAGTTTTTCACTATGATCCATCATTTATTTTCAAATCACTTTTTGTCGCGTTTCAACATCAACTGCTTACCTTCATAAAATCTTTATTACTGAACCAATTTTAAAAACTAAGGTACCATTTTCATCGTAACAGCTAGTAGAACACAGAAAATATAACAAAAATTGAGGCAGGAGGGGAAAAATATCACCTTAAGGTAGCACTCCACAGTTAGATGTGTAGTTTCGCATTTTGGCCCCTGTGAATTTTTCAAATATGAGAGCTAGTGTGCAATAAAATTCATTTTTGGATAGCTGAGTATTAAAATAACCTTTGTATTGGGTTTATATGAACATCAAGGCTATGGAATGTATGTAATATAGGCTGTTTTCTGTATGACAGTCCGTATTTGCATGTCCTTACCATACACTGGTCCGGCAATTATTGCAATGTTTTTTTCCAACTGTTTATCGCACGAACTTTGTGATTGGATTTTACGAAAAAATGAGGCGAAAGACACCCATTTTTTATTTGATAATTAGGAAGATTTAGGGAAACAGTTTCTGAAAAGGTATCACTCAAAGGCATTGAAATTCTAGTTTGATCCAAATTTTTGGGTGAAATGTGACATGTTCACCCCCCTTTTTGCAATATTTTATGGGAAATAAATGCAGAATGTTGCCATGGATACACATAAAAGGAATTAATTTTCACCCTTTTTACTTTTGAAAATCAAATCTATGGAAGATACTGATTACATACATATGCACATGTACAACACAAACAGTTAGGTTAATGTATTAGAAATCCAGGAATAGGAGATGATAAAACATTTTGTGGCTCATTTTTAATTTTATTTTCTAACTGTGGAGTGCTACCTTAGATGCAGACAAATATCATGCCTTAAATACAGGAAAATCTCATGCCTTATAGATATATAATACAAGAAAAACTCATGTCTTAGATATAGTAAGATCTCATGCCTTAGATGCAAGCAAATCTCATGTCTTAGATACAGTTAGATATCATGCCTTAGATGCAAGCAAATCTCATGTCTTAGATACAGTTAGATCTCATGCCTTAGATGCAAGCAAATCTCATGTCTTAGATACAGTTAGATCTCATGCCTTAGATGCAAGAAAATCTCATTTCTTAGATACAGTTAGATCTCATGCCTTAGATGCAAGCAAATCTCATGTCTTAGATACAGTTAGATCTCATGCCTTAGATGCAAGCAAATCTCATGTCTTAGATACAGTTAGATCTCATGCCTTAGATGCAAGCAAATCTGGTGTCTTATCTATAGATACAGGAAAATCTCATGTCTTAGATACTGCAAATCTCATGTCATAGATCTATACAGATAGATCTCATGCCTTAGATGCAAGCAAATCTCATGTCTTAGAAACAGTTAGATCTCATGCCTTAGATGCAAGCAAATCTCATGTCTTATCTATAGATACAGGAAAATCTCATGTCTTAGATACTGCAAATCTCATGCCTTAGCTATAGATACATGTACATCTGATGTCCTAGGTACTGCAAATCTCATGCCATGCATGTGAAAGACAATCACAAAGTTAGTTACCATAGACGCTTACAAGACAACCAATATCCATAGTAACACATGAGTGATAATGATTATAATTATTGAAAATGAGATACGAATTAGCTGGACATCTGAACAAATGATGCTGTGATTTTAGATACCAAGAAATTAAATACATGGTAGCAGTGTTGTAAGATCTTTATTATAATTGACAAGTTTTACACTCAATTGGTTATATTTTGTAGTTGTCAGAGTAAGATCTACTCCACAAAGCTTACCAGAGCAAGTGTTATTATATGTTTCTACAATGATATATTTTATAGTTGTCAGAGTAAGATCTACTCCACAAAGCTTCCCAGAGCAAGTGTTATTATATGTTTCTACAATGAAGCCCCTTCAGCATTGCTACGTACAGTCCACAGTGTGCTAGACCGTACACCAGCTTATTTGTTACAAGAGATTTTATTGGTTGATGATAACAGTGACCTTGGTATGTATATCAATTATAGCCTGTCAGACAGCATGTAACAGTTTTCAGAGAAGTCACATGTCCGTACAGAGATTTCAGTAAGACTTCTTATATTTCTATCATGACTATTGGACCGTTATTTCTGTAAGAGTAGTCTCATTTCTCATATCAATGTCAATTTTATTTTATCAGTGGGATATAACCATAATCTTGAAAGTTTTTACAAGAAAACAAACAGAATGATTTGTGTCCAGCCGGCAACTTTTGTTGCAGAAAGCTTGACATAGGGATAGTGATCCGGCAGCGGCGTAATCTAACTTCTTTAAAGCTTTATAATTTAGAAGGTGGAAGAACTGGATGCTTCATTCTTTGTTTATAAATGCCCCCTTAACCATACATATGTAACATGGCTAACTTCTTTAAAGCTTTTTTATTTTAGAAGGTGGAAGACCTGGATGCTTCATACTTTGTACATGTATATATATGCCTCATTTTATGAAGTTTCAGTCAGTCACATGTCCAACATATCCAATGTTCTTGACCTCATTTCTCCAGCAAGGTCATGACGACCCCATGTACAGCTTTTAAGATGACATCTGTCAATCTGTATATTTATTAATATCCTGATCCAGAGTAATTTCTCCCAATTTGATTGGCTGATATTGTCCTAATGAATTTCAGTACATTTTTTATCATGTCAATTGGAATTATCTCCCTTATTTGTTACATCAATTGGAATTATCTCCCTTATACCATATGCATTGACCAAATAAAAAAAAAATGAGTTGCTTTAAAGTGCTAATATTTTTTTTAATTTTCACAGTTTCAGATTAAATATCTATAATATATTTGATTGATATATTGTCCTCGATTGAATTTGAATATAATAATATGTAAAATAACAAAATCAGGATAAATTCTTAAACAGTGTTCAATTGTCCTAATACGGAATTTATCGGGTTAATACAATTCTTGTATTAGAACAATTGCACACTGTGTAACTAATAATATCTGACATCGTATTATAGATATATATTTATATGCATCAAGGAGAGAAAATAATTTAACAAATAATGTCATCAATTGCCAAATATTTTCAACTCAAATTTAACAAATTATTCAAACTAAGACAACCAGAAATGGCCTATTTGGTTAGGTTATACTGCAGGTTATAATTGATGTTTAGATGCATGCTTGATAGAATCTACTCTTGGTTTTAAATCCTTCTCATTATATTGTAAATTGGTGTAATAACAAAACATTGCCAAAATAATAGCTTTAGGTCATATTAAAAACCTATATGAATCAATTCAAAATTCAACAAAATTCTCTATAAGATCTATATCACAAATAGCACAAACCGCTGCAATACTGAAAATTCAACTTAATGAAATGCCCTTACTGCTGTAATATAATTGTAGTTGGTTTTATTTTATAAACATATAGAATAAAAAAAATATTTAAGTTTCTTTTAAAATTTTCCATTTTAGACAACCTGTCATGTCAGATAGAAGCCTATGTGAAAAACAAGTTACATAAAGTAAGATACATGAGGACTTCCACAAGACAAGGACTTATCAGGGCAAGAATGTATGGGGCTAATCAGGCAGAAGGGGAGGTAAGCCTTAAGATTAAGATTGATGGAGATGGGTTAAAGTGAGGCTGTTTTTAGTTGTAAAGGTAAACAGGATTCACTATATAGTCTTGGCATTGTTTTCATTTAAAATAGAATTGATATAGTATGTTGCGTTATCCTCCTCAGCCCTACCAATAAGGATCATGGATACATTTTGAGACTAACTCATTTATAAACAATTTCCTGTTCTTTTCCAGGTTTTAGTATTCCTTGACAGCCACTGTGAAGTGAATACAGATTGGCTACAGCCGTTACTTACTAGAATTGTTGAGGACCGTGTCAATGTGGTGGTACCAGTTATTGATATTGTTAATGCTGACACCATGGAGCTTCAGACTTCACCACTGGTTGTTGGAGGGTTTAACTGGGGACTACATTTTAGATGGGACCAGCTACCTGTACATGTTAGAGATAACCCTGATGTAGCCTCAAATCCTGTAAAGTAAGTTATATATAACATGGAGCTTCAGACTTCACCACTGGTTGTTGGAGGGTTTAACTGGGGACTACATTTTAGATGGGACCAGCTACCTGTACATGTTAGAGACAACCCTGATGTAGCCTCAAATCCTGTAAAGTAAGTTATATATAACATGGAGCTTCAGACTTCACCACTGGTTGTTGGAGGGTTTAACTGGGGACTACATTTTAGATGGGACCAGCTACCTGTACATGTTAGAGATAACCCTGATGTAGCCTCAAATCCTGTAAAGTAAGTTATATATAACATGGAGCTTCAGACTTCACCACTGGTTGTTGGGGGGTTTAACTGGGGACTACATTTTAGATGGGACCAGCTACCTGTACATGTTAGAGATAACCCTGATATAGCCTCAAATCCTGTAAAGTAAGTTATATATAACATGGAGCTTCAGACTTCACCACTGGTTGTTGGAGGGTTTAACTGGGGACTACATTTTAGATGGGACCAGCTACCTGTACATGTTAGAGATAACCCTGATGTAGCCTCAAATCCTGTAAAGTAAGTTATATATAACATGGAGCTTCAGACTTCACCACTGGTTGTTGGAGGGTTTAACTGGGGACTACATTTTAGATGGGACCAGCTACCTGTACATGTTAGAGATAACCCTGATGTAGCCTCAAATCCTGTAAAGTAAGTTATATATAACATGAAGCTTCAGACTTCACCACTTGTTGTTGGGGGGTTTAACTGGGGACTACATTTAAGATGGGACCAGCTACCTGTACATGTTAGAGATAACCCTGATGTAGCCTCAAAACCTGTAAAGTAAGTTATATATAACATGGAGCTTCAGACTTCACCACTTGTTGTTGGAGGGTTTAACTGGGGACTACATTTTAGATGGGACCAGCTACCTGTACATGTTAGAGATAACCCTGATGTAGCCTCAAAACCTGTAAAGTAAGTTATATATAACATGGAGCTTCAGACTTCACCACTTGTTGTTGGGGGGTTTAACTGGGGACTACATTTTAGATGGGACCAGCTACCTGTACATGTTAGAGATAACCCTGATGTAGCCTCAAATCCTGTAAAGTAAGTTATATATAACATGGAGCTTCAGACTTCACCACTGGTTGTTGGAGGGTTTAACTGGGGACTCCATTTTAGATGGGACCAGCTACCTGTACATGTTAGAGATAACCCTGATGTAGCCTCAAATCCTGTAAAGTAAGTTATATATAACATGGAGCTTCAGACTTCACCACTGGTTGTTGGAGGGTTTAACTGGGGACTACATTTTAGATGGGACCAGCTACCTGTACATGTTAGAGATAACCCTGATGTAGCTTCAAATCCTGTTAAGTAAGTTATATATAACATGGAGCTTCAGACTTCACCACTGGTTGTTGGAGGGTTTAACTGGAACTACATTTTAGATGGGACCAGCTACCTGTACATGTTAGAGATAACCCTGATGTAGCCTCAAATCCTGTAAAGTAAGTTATATATAACATGGAGCTTCAGACTTCACCACTGGTTGTTGAAGGGTTTAACTGGGGACTACATTTTAGATGGGACCAGCTACCTGTACATGTTAGAGATAACCCTGATGTAGCCTCAAATCCTGTAAAGTAAGTTATATATAACATGGAGCTTCAGACTTCACCACTGGTTGTTGGAGGTTTTAAATGGGGACTACATTTTAGATGGGACCAGCTACCTGTACATGTTAGAGATAACCCTGATGTAGCCTCAAATCCTGTAAAGTAAGTTATATAAAACATGGAGCTTCAGACTTCACCACTTGTTGTTGGGGGGTTTAACTGGGGACTACATTTTAGATGGGACCAGCTACCTGTACATGTTAGAGATAACCCTGATGTAGCCTCAAATCCTGTAAAGTAAGTTATATATAACATGGAGCTTCAGACTTCACCACTTGTTGTTGGAGGGTTTAACTGGGGACTACATTTTAGATGGGACCAGCTACCTGTACATGTTAGAGATAACCCTGATGTAGCCTCAAATCCTGTAAAGTAAGTTATATATATAACATGGAGCTTCAGACTTCACCACTGGTTGTTGGAGGGTTTAACTGGGGACTACATTTTAGATGGGACCAGCTACCTGTTCATGTTAGAGATAACCCTGATGTAGCCTCAAATCCTGTAAAGTAAGTTATATATAACATGGAGCTTCAGACTTCACCACTGGTTGTTGGAGGGTTTAACTGGGGACTACATTTTAGATGGGACCAGCTACCTGTACATGTTAGAGATAACCCTGATGTAGCCTCAAATCCTGTAAAGTAAGTTATATATAACATGGAGCTTCAGACTTCACCACTGGTTGTTGGGGGGTTTAACTGGGGACTACATTTTAGATGGGACCAGCTACCTGTACATGTTAGAGATAACCCTGATATAGCCTCAAATCCTGTAAAGTAAGTTATATATAACATGGAGCTTCAGACTTCACCACTGGTTGTTGGAGGGTTTAACTGGGGACTACATTTTAGATGGGACCAGCTACCTGTACATGTTAGAGATAACCCTGATGTAGCCTCAAATCCTGTAAAGTAAGTTATATATAACATGGAGCTTCAGACTTCACCACTGGTTGTTGGAGGGTTTAACTGGGGACTACATTTTAGATGGGACCAGCTACCTGTACATGTTAGAGATAACCCTGATGTAGCCTCAAATCCTGTAAAGTAAGTTATATATAACATGAAGCTTCAGACTTCACCACTTGTTGTTGGGGGGTTTAACTGGGGACTAC
Source organism: Mytilus galloprovincialis (assembly GCF_965363235.1). Classification (NCBI taxonomy): domain Eukaryota; kingdom Metazoa; phylum Mollusca; class Bivalvia; order Mytilida; family Mytilidae; genus Mytilus; species Mytilus galloprovincialis. Next base: position 115,504,505 of record NC_134839.1, on the reverse strand, counting down.
ATTTTAGATGGGACCAGCTACCTGTACATGTTAGAGATAACCCTGATGTAGCCTCAAAACCTGTAAAGTAAGTTATATATAACATGGAGCTTCAGACTTCACCACTTGTTGTTGGAGGGTTTAACTGGGGACTACATTTTAGATGGGACCAGCTACCTGTACATGTTAGAGATAACCCTGATGTAGCCTCAAAACCTGTAAAGTAAGTTATATATAACATGGAGCTTCAGACTTCACCACTTGTTGTTGGGGGGTTTAACTGGGGACTACATTTTAGATGGGACCAGCTACCTGTACATGTTAGAGATAACCCTGATGTAGCCTCAAATCCTGTAAAGTAAGTTATATATAACATGGAGCTTCAGACTTCACCACTGGTTGTTGGAGGGTTTAACTGGGGACTCCATTTTAGATGGGACCAGCTACCTGTACATGTTAGAGATAACCCTGATGTAGCCTCAAATCCTGTAAAGTAAGTTATATATAACATGGAGCTTCAGACTTCACCACTGGTTGTTGGAGGGTTTAACTGGGGACTACATTTTAGATGGGACCAGCTACCTGTACATGTTAGAGATAACCCTGATGTAGCTTCAAATCCTGTTAAGTAAGTTATATATAACATGGAGCTTCAGACTTCACCACTGGTTGTTGGATGGTTTAACTGGAACTACATTTTAGATGGGACCAGCTACCTGTACATGTTAGAGATAACCCTGATGTAGCCTCAAATCCTGTAAAGTAAGTTATATATAACATGGAGCTTCAGACTTCACCACTGGTTGTTGAAGGGTTTAACTGGGGACTACATTTTAGATGGGACCAGCTACCTGTACATGTTAGAGATAACCCTGATGTAGCCTCAAATCCTGTAAAGTAAGTTATATATAACATGGAGCTTCAGACTTCACCACTTGTTGTTGGAGGGTTTAACTGGGGACTACATTTTAGATGGGACCAGCTACCTGTACATGTTAGAGATAACCCTGATGTAGCCTCAAATCCTGTAAAGTAAGTTATATATAACATGGAGCTTCAGACTTCACCACTGGTTGTTGGAGGGTTTAACTGGGGACTACATTTTAGATGGGACCAGCTACCTGTTCATGTTAGAGATAACCCTGATGTAGCCTCAAATCCTGTAAAGTAAGTTATATATAACATGGAGCTTCAGACTTCACCACTGGTTGTTGGGGGGTTTAACTGGGGACTACATTTTAGATGGGACCAGCTACCTGTACATGTTAGAGATAACCCTGATGTAGCCTCAAATCCTGTAAAGTAAGTTATATATAACATGGAGCTTCAGACTTCACCACTTGTTGTTGGGGGGTTTAACTGGGGACTACATTTTAGATGGGACCAGCTACCTGTACATGTTAGAGATAACCCTGATGTAGCCTCAAATCCTGTAAAGTAAGTTATATATAACATGGAGCTTCAGACTTCACCACTGGTTGTTGGAGGGTTTAACTGGGGACTACATTTTAGATGGGACCAGCTACCTGTACATGTTAGAGATAACCCTGATGTAGCCTCAAATCCTGTAAAGTAAGTTATATATAACATGGAGCTTCAGACTTCACCACTAGTTGTTGGAGGGTTTAACTGGGGACTACATTTTAGATGGGACCAGCTACCTGTACATGTTAGAGATAACCCTGATGTAGCCCCAAAACCTGTAAAGTATGTTATATATAACATGGAGCTTCAGACTTCACCACTGGTTGTTGGAGGGTTTAACTGGGGACTACATTTTAGATGGGACCAGCTACCTGTACATGTTAGAGATAACCCTGATGTAGCCTCAAAACCTGTAAAGTATGTTATATATAACATGGAGCTTCAGACTTCACCACTGGTTGTTGGAGGGTTTAACTGGGGACTACATTTTAGATGGGACCAGCTACCTGTACATGTTAGAGATAACCCTGATGTAGCCCCAAAACCTGTAAAGTAAGTTATATATAACATGGAGCTTCAGACTTCACCACTGGTTGTTGGAGGGTTTAACTGGGGACTACATTTTAGATGGGACCAGCTACCTGTACATGTTAGAGATTACCCTGATGTAGCCTCAAATCCTGTAAAATAAGTTATATATAACATGGAGCTTCAGACTTCACCACTTGTTGTTGGAGGGTTTAACTGGGGACTACATTTTAGATGGGACCAGCTACCTGTACATGTTAGAGATAACCCTGATGTAGCCTCAAATCCTGTAAAGTAAGTTATATAAAACATGGAGCTTCAGGCTTCACCACTTGTTGTTGGAGGGTTTAACTGGGGACTACATTTTAGATGGGACCAGCTACCTGTACATGTTAGAGATAACCCTGATGTAGCCTCAAATCCTGTAAAGTAAGTTATATATAACATGGAGCTTCAGACTTCACCACTGGTTGTTGGATGGTTTAACTGGGGACTACATTTTAGATGGGACCAGCTACCTGTACATGTTAGAGATAACCCTGATGTAGCCTCAAATCCTGTAAAGTAAGTTATATATAACATGGAGCTTCAGACCTCACCACTGGTTGTTGGAGGGTTTAACTGGGGACTACATTTTAGATGGGACCAGCTACCTGTACATGTTAGAGATAACCCTGATGTAGCCTCAAATCCTGTAAAGTAAGTTATATATAACATGGAGCTTCAGACTTCACCACTAGTTGTTGGAGGGTTTAACTGGGGACTACATTTTAGATGGGACCAGCTACCTGTACATGTTAGAGATAACCCTGATGTAGCCTCAAATCCTGTAAAGTAAGTTATATATAGCATGGAGCTTCAGACTTCACCACTAGTTGTTGGAGGGTTTAACTGGGGACTACATTTTAGATGGGACCAGCTACCTGTACATGTTAGAGATAACCCTGATGTAGCCTCAAATCCTGTAAAGTAAGTTATATATAACATGGAGCTTCAGACTTCACCACTGGTTGTTGGAGGGTTTAACTGGGGACTACATTTTAGATGGGACCAGCTACCTGTACATGTTAGAGATAACCCTGATGTAGCCTCAAATCCTGTAAAGTAAGTTACATATAACATGGAGCTTCAGACTTCACCACTGGTTGTTGGAGGGTTTAACTGGGGACTACATTTTAGATGGGACCAGCTCTGGGTTGGCAAAAACCCGGGTTTTATGAGTATTGCCCAGCCCAGTGGGAAATACTGGGAAAACCCGGGTTTTACTGGGTTTTAGTGGGTAATACTGGGCAATACTGGGTAATATAAAATATTTGTCTGAATTTTAAAGAGGATTCAGTGATAAACACAAATGCAATACATTTATTAAGATATTTATACCCTATTTTGTTTGTTTAGCATTTGTCTAGATTGGCAAACTGTAAATAGAAAGCAAATAAATCATTTTTTTTCAAATGAATATAGCTCCTATTAAGAATTAACAATTACATGTATTAAAGAAACATCACATTTAGATAATGTATATGTACTGTCACTAATTAATAAGTAATTATTCAGATTAGAACATAGATTTGTTTATGTAACAATAATCAGTCCTTTCAATTTTATAAGTGTTAATGGCATGACCCTGTAGGGTGTTTATTTAGCAATATGAATGTATAACAATTAAAATTAACAATTCACTTAAACACTGCAATAAAAGTTTGGACTATTGAAACAATACTTGGTAATTAAAAGGTATCTTTAAATGTGCAAATCTTGTATTCTGCCTACATATAAAATTAATAGAGAAGAGAATGAAATTGAATTTTCTAGAAATGACTGTCAATGGTTATCTGTATAAAAAGTATATATTTAGCTGTTATACTATGAAACTATAACAAGTCTTTACTATTTTGTGTTAAAATAAGCTTAAAAAATCATATTGCCCAGTAATGCCCACTATTACCCATTTCTGGGAGTATTGCCCAGCCCCGCCCGGGAATTCCCAGGTGGGTAATACTTTGCCAACCCTGGACCAGCTACCTGTACATGTTAGAGATAACCCTGATGTAGCCCCAAATCCTGTAAAGTAAGTTATATATAACATGGAGCTTCAGACTTCACCACTGGTTGTTGGAGGGTTTAACTGGGGACTACATTTTAGATGGGACCAGCTACCTCTACATGTTAGAGATAACCCTGATGTAGCCCCAAATCCTGTAAAGTAAGTTATATATAACATGGAGCTTCAGACTTCACCACTTGTTGTTGGGGGGTTTAACTGGGGACTACATTTTAGATGGGACCAGCTACCTGTACATGTTAGAGATAACCCTGATGTAGCCTCAAATCCTGTAAAGTAAGTTATATATAACATGGAGCTTCAGACTTCACCACTGGTTGTTGGAGGGTTTAACTGGGGACTACATTTTAGATGGGACCAGCTACCTGTACATATTAGAGATAACCCTGATGTAGCCTCAAATCCTGTAAAGTAAGTTATATATAACATGGAGCTTCAGACTTCACCACTGGTTGTTGGAGGGTTTAACTGGGGACTACATTTTAGATGGGACCAGCTACCTGTACATGTTAGAGATAACCCTGATGTTGCCTCAAATCCTGTAAAGTAAGTTATATATAACATGGAGGTTCAGACTTCACCACTGGTTGTTGGATGGTTTAACTGGGGACTACATTTTAGATGGGACCAGCTACCTGTACATGTTAGAGATAACCCTGATGTAGCCTCAAATCCTGTAAAGTAAGTTATATATAACATGGAGCGTCAGACTTCACCACTGGTTGTTGGAGGGTTTAACTGGGGACTACATTTTAGATGGGACCAGCTACCTGTACATGTTAGAGATAACCCTGATGTAGCCTCAAATCCTGTAAAGTAAGTTATATATAACATGGAGCTTCAGACTTCACCACTGGTTGTTGGAGGGTTTAACTGGGGACTACATTTTAGATGGGACCAGCTACCTGTACATGTTAGAGATAACCCTGATGTAGCCTCAAATCCTGTAAAGTAAGTTATATATAACATGGAGCTTCAGACTTCACCACTGGTTGTTGGAGGGTTTAACTGGGGACTACATTTTAGATGGGACCAGCTACCTCTACATGTTAGAGATAACCCTGATGTAGCCTCAAATCCTGTTAAGTAAGTTATATATAACATGGAGCTTCAGACTTCACCACTTGTTGTTGGAGGGTTAAACTGGGGACTACATTTTAGATGGGACCAGCTACCTGTACATGTTAGAGATAACCCTGATGTAGCCTCAAATCCTGTAAAAATGTTATATTTAACATGGAGCTTCAGACTTCACCACTTGTTGTTGGAGGGTTTAACTGGGGACTACATTTTAGATGGGACCAGCTACCTGTACATGTTAGAGATAACCCTGATGTAGCCTCAAATCCTGTAAAGTAAGTTATATATAACATGGAGCTTCAGACTTCACCACTGGTTGTTGGGGGGTTTAACTGGGGACTACATTTTAGATGGGACCAGCAACCTGTACATGTTAGAGATAACCCTGATGTAGCCTCAAATCCTGTAAAGTAAGTTATATAAAACTTTAAATGGAGAATGTGTCAAAGAGACAGCAACCTGAGAAATACAATATTTCCCTGCCATAATATTGTAAATTCAGAAATTATTGTGTGTATTTATTATTGTGATTTTTCACGAATGGACAACATTATGAGTTTAATGATTGCAATTACAAAGAAATATGAATAAAGATTTCTGTTTCTGTTATCACAATATGAGTTGTTATTATTGGGATACTCACCCAGTTGTATTATTCTCATCAATAAAAACCTAATAATTTCAGAATTTACAGTAATTGAAAAACATCTAAATCTCTTTATGTTGTTAGCCTTTCTGGAAAATGAAATATATATGTTTGAATATAATCAATCTGGACCATAAAATCTGTAAAGAAATCTTTTGAACAAAAGACTTAAATAGATCAGAAAATTCATATGCTTACCACACATACATTTATTTATATTTAACGAATGCAAGATATAACATCTTGGTCCTAGGGATTTGGACTGATATATGTACTTTTTTTATAACCCTGACGACCAGCAATGCATTGTGCCGAAGAACATTTTAAAAACTACCAATGATTAAGAAGTTTGCTTGCAGTTTACATTAACAGAAAGTCTATGGTTTTAGATACTATAAATAATTCAAACCTTAATGAAATTGGACAGAAGTTTTTTCTACACACAAAAAAATCATTTGTAAAAAAAGTTTGTTTAGATTTTACTGGATAAACGAACTGAGTTTTGGCTGTTTACATTATCATGATTTCAGTTTACAGTTTTATTAAGGCAATAAAGTAGATAGGGAAAGTAAAATCACAAAAATACTGAACTCCAAAGAAAATATAAAACCTAAAGTCTGTAATCAAATGGCAAAATCTAAAGTTCAAACACATCAATATTCAAATGAATGGAGAACAACTGTAATACTCTTGACTTGGTGCAAGCATTTTGTAAGGTAGAAAGTATTAACCTGGTTATATAGCTAGCTAAACCTCTCACTTGTATGACAGTCACATCAAATTCCATTATATTGACAAGGATTTGTAAACAAAATAAACCAACATGATAAATAAAAATGTCAAAAGTGGTACAGCAGTTAACATTGTGTTATTATCCTTATTTAACTCATAAGTCAAAGACAAACAGATAACATTATGGCAACAAAAAAACATAACAAACAACAGTGTTAAAAGAAACATACATGTATGGATAGAGTATAGATTTTATTAGTTCAGGTTGTAAAGATGACATAAGCAAACACTGTGTAATGAATGAGTGATGATTACTAAAAATAGAATATTGGAGAAGAAATTTTAAAGTTTTTCCTGGTTTATTTGGAATGAAACTTACCAGGAAACACAGGAGTTTAATAGGCCATGATTAATTTAATTGTTTCATAATTTTCATGTTTAGGTATAGACACCCATACAGTATATATTTTTCTCATTGTTGAAGGAACGGTTGCCAAAAGTTACTTACATCAACTTTAATTGAACTTTGGTTTATAGTTAATCTCATTGGCAATCATACCACATCTCTTTATTTCTATTTTACAATGAAATATGATGGATAATTGTCTCATCAATTATACCACATCTAAGATAAGTAGGATACCTAGTGATCTGGTGTCAGTAGGTCAAAGTTCAAGGTTACTGGACAAAGCAATGGACAATCAAAGTGTTATCTTTTTTCAGGTCCCCCACAATGGCTGGTGGATTATTTGCTATGGACAGAAGCTACTACTTTGAACTTGGTGAATATGATTCTGGAATGGACATCTGGGGTGGAGAGAACTTAGAATTATCTTTCAGGGTAAATATCTGGAAGGGATATCTGGGGTGGAGAGAACTTAGAACTATCTTTCAGGGTAAATATCTGGATTGGATATCTGGGGTGGAGAGAACTTAGAATTAGCTTTCAGGGTAAATATCTGGAATGGATATCAGGGGTGGAGAGAACTTAGAACTGTCTTTCAGGGTAAATATCTGGATTGGATATCTGGGGTGGAGAGAACTTAGAACTGTCTTTCAGGGTAAATATCTGAAATGGACATCTGGGGTGGAGAGAATTTAGAATTATATTTCAGGGTAAATATCTGGAAGGGATATCTGGGGTGGAGAGAACTTAGATTTATCTTTCAGGGTAAATATCTGAAATGGACATCTGGGGTGGAGAGAACTTAGAACTGTCTTTCAGGGTAAATATCTGGAAGGGATATCTGCGGTAGAGAGAACTTAGAATTATCTTTCAGGGTAAATATCTGGATTGGATATCAGGGGTGGAGAGAACTTAGAACTGTCTTTCAGGGTAAATATCTGGAAGGGATATCTGGGGTGGAGAGAACTTAGAACTATCTTTCAGGGTAAATATCTGGATTGGATATCACGGGTGGAGAGAATTTAGAATTATCTTTCAGGGTAAATATCTGGAATGGATATCTGGGGTGGAGAGAACTTAGAACTGTCTTTCAGGGTAAATATCTGGATTGGATATCACTGGTGGAGAGAATTTAGAATTATCTTTCAGGGTAAATATCTGGATTGGACATCAGGGGTGGAGAGAACTTAGAACTATCTTTCAGGGTAAATATCTTGAATGGATATCAGGGGTGGAGAGAATTTAGAACTATCTTTCAGGGTAAAAATCTAGAATTTTTGGTGGTGTCGTTTTTACCGCTCTAGCGTTATGCTTTTTTACAAATAGAAAAATTGCTGAATTTTTTGTTTCCTTTGTTAATTATTCATAATGCAAGCCCAATCCCTGACTATTCTTGTTTTAGATCTGGCAGTGTGGAGGGAGGTTGGAGATCATACCTTGCTCCCATGTTGGACATATTTTTAGGAAGCGACGTCCCTATGGATCTTACGGTGAAGGTGATACAATGTTGAAAAACTCTCTGAGAGTGGCCAATGTTTGGATGGACGACTACAAGGTAAAGCCTATTCTTCTGTAACATGGTTTCTAAATATTATTGCAATATCCTTATATATTGAAAACTACTGTATTAACATAACAACCTGTTGGAACTCATTAAAACTTTAGAGAGCCGTGATTGTAGTGGTTAGTGCATCAGACAACAAACACAAAGGTTCCTGGTTCGATTCCCATTCCGGGATGACAATTTCAGGGACTAAATTTTCTGCTCTCCCTTGACACCCTTTGCAAGTATAGTCTTGAGGTAACGATGATAGTCCGTTGGAAAGGAACAATACATGGCTGACCCGTGTTAAGAGAGAGTCATATCTCTTGCACGTAAAAGACACCCTTGAAGATTTCAAAAAAGAGTAGGCTAATGTCGCTTCAAGGCAGCACTTGCACCGGCTAAGTGGAAAGGGATTTATATAAGTTGCAAAACTTGTTTCCCAATCCACTATAGATAGATAGATAGATATTTCTATTTTAAAGTACAACTTGGTACATATACATGAAATACAATACATTACAATTTTAAACATAAGCAGTCAATTAACATATAAACTGCAGCTGTGCAAATTGCATTGACTGTATATTTATATGTGATATACAGTCACTGACCGTATATCACCTTGTTTATGACGTTGACAATGCTTTTCTGGACAGTTTTATTTATGACGTCAATAAAACATGCAGGTTTGCTGCAATTTTACGTTTTCTGCTTACAATTAAAGAATGACGGTTTTTACCCTAAATACTTTATTTTGAACAGTTATAAGAGTTGCAGAATATAATGAATAACCATACATTGTCTCGAAATATCAATCTGTTATTTGTAATCGGCTCGAAACAGGTAGAAATGCTTGGCACAGCCTCGCTTTCTACCTGTTTCTAAGCCTTGTACAAATAACATTGTCCATGTATTCATCAAAATTACTAAAAGATAGATTTGTAGTGCTTCTTTTAATACTTTAAAAGGTTAATGGTAGCCACACTTTATGTTGTCAGACTAATTGATATATTGTCATTCTAATTAATATATTGTCATTCTTATTTACATGAAATCTTCTGTGACCTTATTATCTTAGGAAGGATGGAATTTCCTTTGTATGTTTATTTACTAAGAAGAAGGTGTGAGTTGCATAATACATATAATTGATTGTTTTTTCATATTATATTTCAGAAATATTTTTATAAACAGAGACAACAGCCTACTGATGTGTCTTATGGGGATATTTCAGACAGAGTGGCATTAAGGAAAAGACTTCATTGTAAATCATTTGAATGGTATCTCAATAATGTATATCCTGAACAGGTAGGTGTTATTCTGGTTAAAGTTGTACACATGGTGTGGCTACCAATTTTCGGGGATTAGTTCAAACTTTCACATTCCTGTAAAGATAATTTCATGATTTTGCCAAAGTCTGCATACAAGCATATAGAGAATATGTTCCAGACTGTATGAGTATTTGGACCGCACGCATATGGTATGGACAGTATGCATACTTTTTCAAAATACTCATACGGTCGGACCTAACACGTACGGTCTGACTAATATTTAGAAGTTGGTCAAGTTTATTAGATACAAATGCATAAAACAGATCAACATAACTTAACTCTCAAATAGATATAAAATAGTTCAATTGTAATTGTAATAAAAACTTTATATTTGAACTTTTTTTTAAATTCACGCTTATTTTAAATCTGTTAATTTCTTGTATAAATTTAGCATGTTGATCTTTAATACATTAATTGAATTATGATCACTGAAATTGAAGATATCGGACAATTGTTTTAGAATATTTAGCAATTTTACAAAAAAATGCAAATGCAAAGGAGCATGCATGAACTGCAAACATGTAAATGTAAAAAATATTACGTAACTTGTGTCACCTTTGGCGAGAGTACCAAAATAGGATTCAGATATACAATTAAACAAAAATTTATTTTCAACTGTTCGTTTGTTCATTTCATCCATCTAATTGTAAAAATAACAATTTGTAAAACTAAAAATAAAGATTGTGATAAATGTTTGTTAAAATTTAACCCTTATGATCCAATAACATGTATGGTCAACTCGTACTGGACCATACGTGTATACTCATACTGTCCAAATACTCATATTGTCTTGAACAAATACACAGTAGTATAAGTAGAACACTTAAAAATTTGTTGATTAACTGCATACACAAAATCCACGAAAATAAGTATCCCACAAAATGTAATGAATTGACACTATTTTATATCTCCCTATAAGAGGTGTGGTTTATGAAACAGCTGTATTTATCAAGTGCAACCTGTAAGACAGACCCACAATCATGAATAGGTTTAATAAGAACAGATTCATAATCAGGTCTAGAGGTACAAACACATTGTTTTATAATAAAAGTAGTTGATTATTAGACATAATTCCTATAATTAGAATTAAAATTGAGAATGGAAATGGGGGATGTGTCAAAGAGACAACAACCTGACCATAGCAAAAATAACAGCAGAAGATCACCAACAGGTCTTCAATGTAACGAGAAATTCACGGACCCAGAGGCGTCCTTAAGCTGGCCCCTAAACAAATATATACTAGTTCAATAATATAAATGATCGCCATACTAAACTCCAAATTGTACACAAGAAACTAAAATTAAAATAATACAAGACTAATAAAGGCCAGAGGCTCCTGATTACATGATTAAATCATGTGTTTAAAAAATACATGTAAAACAACTATTTAGATTTTCTTATTTTGGGTAGAAAATATGGCCTTAAATAAAAATTGTAAAACTATATATATATATATAAATGATGATTGTCCTGTACAATATACTCTTTCCAGGTTTTACCAAACTCAGAAGGAATGGCTCCTGCTGTAATACATTCTCCAGAGAAAAGACTCAGGACAAAAGTGTTACGGAAAGGACAGGTATGTTATGATATCAAAAGGTGTGGTAGGTTTCTTCTTGAGAAAAGATAATGAAACTCAAAAGGTGTGGCATGTTTCTTCTTGAGTAAAGATAATGAATCTCAGAAGGTGTGGCATGTTTCTTCTTGAGAAAAGATAATGAAACTCAAAAGGTGTGGCAGGTTTCTTCTTGAGAAAAGAATAATGAAACTCAAAAGGTGTGGCATGTTTCTTCTTGAGTAGAGATAATGATACTCAGAAGGTGTGACATTTTTCTTCTTGAGAAAAGATAATGAATCTCAGAAGGTGAGGCATGTTTCTTCTTGTGAAAAGATAATGAATCTCAGAAGGTGTGGCATGTTTCTTCTTGAGAAAAGATAATAAATCTCAAAAGGTGTGGTAGGTTTCTTCTTGAGAAAAGATAATGATACTCAAAAGGTGTGGCATGTTTCTTCTTGAGTAAAGATAATGAATCTCAGAAGGTGTGGCATGTTTCTTCTTGAGAAAAGATAATGAAACACAAAAGGTGTGGCATGTTTCTTCTTGAGAAAAGATAATAATACTCAGAAGGTGTGGCATGTTTCTTCATGTGAAAAGATCATGAATCTCAGAAGGTGTGGCATGTTTCTTCTTGTGAAAAGATAATGAATCTCAGAAGGTGTGGCATGTTTCTTCTTGTGAAAAGATAATGAATCTCAGAAGGTGTGGCATGTTTCTTCTAGAGAAAAGATAATAAATCTCAAATGTGTGGCAGGTTTCTTCTAGAGAAAAGATAATAAATCTCAAATGTGTGGCAGGTTTCTTCTAGAGAAAAGATAATAAATCTAAAAAGATGTGGCATGTTTCTTCTTGAGAAAAAATAATGAAGCTCAATCAGCCTTTTGTAGTATGTATTTGAAGTAATTATTCCTTTTTTAGATTGTACATACAACCTCAGGTCTTTGTGTTCAAGGAGAGAAAGACATTTATGCTAAAAGATCGATGTTAATTCTCCAACATTGTGGGCAGGCTGGCAAAGAGAAGAAATATCAGGTAAAATCAATATAAATACTTTTAACATTATTTATGAGCAGACTGACAAAAAGGAAAAATATCAGGTAATATCAATATAAATACATTAATATTATTTATGAGCAGACTGACAAAGAGAAAAAATATAAAGTAACATTATACTGAAGTGAAATATTCATCCCTTCAATTTGATAGGTTACCTAATGTTACCTAGACAAGAATATGACCCCATATCCCATAGGACAAAAGATAAAAATGGTAATCAATGTTGAATTTAGGACACTCCAATATGATTAAATTGTTTTTATGATTCACAGAGGAGATATAAGATATTTTTGAGGATAAGAAGAGACTATCATAGTACCTAGGGAATTATACATGTACATATCTTTATATGTTATGTCATAGTACCTGTGTGTAAATGGCATTGTCACTTTATCATTAAATTGTTCATTCGTATATATGACATCTTTATCCACTTGATATACACAACCCATTCTACAATATATGATCCCAAGACCTCTATCACCCTATGAAGATCCCTCATAACCTGTGAGCTTCATAGAATAAAAATCAACCTTATGCCAGTTCATTTAAACATGTAAATGTATAAGACTTTATTCGATTTTGGAACATTGGAATACCAAAGAAAAGATGACTCTTGGTTTTGTGAAGTTCTTATACCAACTCAATTTTCAAACAGTTTCAAAATTTGCATAGAGATTTCTTAACCTGAAACATATTAAGGATTTCAGCATTCTATATTGATAAAAAAAAATCAGATGTGGCATGACATCAGACAGTTGACATTAAAAAGATTTCAGCATTTTATTTTAATAATGGGTTTTTTTCAGAATTGGCATAACATGAGACAGTTAACATTAAAAAGATTTCAGCGTTCTATTTTTGTAATGTTTTTTTCAGATGTGGTATGACATGAGACAGTTGACATTAAAAAGATTTCAGCATTCTATTTTTATAATGGGTTTTTTTCAGATATGGCATGAGCCAGTTGACTTTGAAAGGATTTCAGCATATATATTTTGATATTCTGATTTGGCAAGAGACAGCTGACACTCAAAGGATTTGAGCATTCTATTTTGATAATGTTTTCATATTTAGCAAGAGACAGCTGACATTAAAAGGATTTTAGCATCGGATTCTATTTATTGATGATGTTTTACAGATTTGGCAAGAGACAGCTGACATTAAAAGGATTTAAGTAACTCTATTTCTATAATACATTTTTCAGGTATGGCATGAAACAGTTGACAGTGAACTAATCCTAGCCTCTGTGCTATGTTTAGATGTAGAGTCCAAGGAACAGGGGCATTCTTTTGCCAGATTAATGAAGTGCCATGGTTCTAAAGGATCTCAAGCATGGGTCTGGACAAAGAAGGTAATATTTGTTAGCAGTATCATTATTCTTAATATTGGTAAGAAGTACCGGAGATGGTAACATTAGCTAAAACGGCTGTTTCATAAACCACACCCCTTTTGGGGAGATATACTGTAAATTCAGAAACCATTGTGATGTTTTTTAATTTCCAAAAATGTGACAGCCTTATAATCACAATAATTTAAGCTCACATTTTGAAACTTTTTTATGTGGAATATATTGGATTTGTATTAAAATCACATTTAAGTCTAAAATGACAAAATCCCAATTAAATTTAATTGTTATCTGAGAAATTTATAATTTTAAAATATTAAATGTTTTACAGAGTGGAGTGTCTTTGCTGTACAATCCTGCGACAGGAAAATGTCTGAAGGCAACTAACAAAAGTAAACGTATCTACCTTACATTCGATATATGTCAAGACAACACTGATATGGCATTTGAAATGTCAGTTGAGTAGCCTACAACACAGATACAGCATTTGAAATGTCAGTTGAGTAGCCTACAACACAGATACAGCATTTGAAATGTCAGTTGAGTAGCCTACAACACAGATACAGCATTTGAAATGTCAGTTGAGTAGCCTACAACACAGATACAGCATTTGAAATGTCAGTTGAGTAGCCTGCAAAACAGATACAGCAGAAATCAGGAACAGCATTTTCAAAAAAGTATATGTGTAAAAGTCTGACCTAAATAATTATCATGTTGGGCTATAGGCATGATTAGTGTGCTATTATCATGTTGGGCTATAGGCATGATAAGTGTGCTATGTCTTACCTAAATAATTATCATGATGGGCTATAGGCATGATAAGTGTGCTATTAAAATCATTATTTGAAAAATGTGTATTTTAGAACAGTATAATAATTTAGATACTGTAATCATGAGCATTTTGACGCATGGATTATTTTCACTTATTTCATATTATATAGTTAAAATTAGATTATGAAATCAATGATCATTTCTTATGCAAATCAAGAACACAACTTTCTACGGATCATTCAAAAACAAAGATTAAGATAAACTGTTAATCATCTTATATCATTTAGGAAACACATCCCACCACCAAATCTATTGCAATACAATGTTCATAAACTCTTGACAGCTATGTTTTGAATATTAGAAAGGCTCGACAAGCCTTGTGTTCTGTGTTGAGTAGAGTAACTTCCTATTACACTTGATGAAGTGGTGGAATCCATATTTATGTCTGTTCAAAATATGTACACACTAAGTCACAAAAATAACAACCTAGAAAAATATCCAAGTTTACGATTGTTTTATCTTAAAGTGTAAAACCACAAGTAATATATCTGCACTAAAGTGTATAGACTTTAGGTAATGACTTGTATATTGATAAAATGGAAATAAAATGTACATAATTGAAAAAATTAATTATTTTGCAATGTATGGGACCAAGTAATGTACTGTATATCTCCTTCTTTGCTTTGCTTCTTCTTCAAGTAGTTTCTGTGTATCATATAATATTCTAGATTAAGTTTTTGCAGTTCATACTTTACATTAACGCATTTATGGAAAAAAACATTGACACTGGTGAAGGCCATTTGTTTTGCCTAAATATTTGTCAATATATTATATCATCTTGTTTATATATAATTATATTTTTATCAATATTGTTGCACAAATCTATATATATTTGGTTGTTTGTTTATTACATGATCTTGTCTTTCTGTTAATTCAGTGTTGTGATTTATAATACACAATGATAGGGCATACTAGCTGGAGACAGGTCATAATATATATTGATAGGGCATATTAAGTGGACTCAGGTCAGTAATATTATGAGGATTGTCTTTAGTTAATTAATATATTGTAAATGAGTGTATGATGTATAAAAAGGTGTGATACTGTAGAGATCAAGTATAGCTTTGTATATAAACTAACTATTTGAATGTGTATGTATGTACACAGTTTACTAGTCAGTGCATTGTACAATGTCAAAACTGTTTCTAGTCTGTCTTTAGTCAATGTTACCATCCCTAACATTACAGGGATATTGTAAGATTTTGTCTTTCATGTAGCTTTCATTAGTCAATGTTACCATCCCTAACATTACAGGGATATTGTAAGATTTTGTCTTTCATGTAGCTTTCATTAGTCAATGTTACCATCTCTTGCATTACAGGGATATTGTAAGATTTTGTCTTTCATGTAGCTTTCATGAGTCAATTTTACCATCCCTAACATTACAGGGATATTGTAAGATTTTGTCTTTCATGTAGCTTTCATGGGTCAATTTAACCGCCCTAACATTACAGGGATATTGTAAGATTTTGTCTTTCATATAGCTTTCATTAGTTAATGTAACCATCCCTAACATTACAGGGATATTGTAAGATTTTGTCTTTCATGTAGCTTTCATGGGTCAATTTAACCGCCCTAACATTACAGGGATATTGTAAGATTTTGTCTTTCATATAGCTTTCATTAGTTAATGTTACCATCCCTCACATTACAGGGATATTGTAAGATTTGGTCATTCATGTAGCTTTCATTAGTCAATGTTACCATCCCTCACATTACAGGGATATTGTAAGATTTTGTCTTTCATGTAGCTTTCATTAGTCAATGTTACCATCCCTCACATTACAGGGATATTGTAAGAGATTGTCTTTCATGTAGCTTTCATTAGTCATTGTAAACTACCCCTCCTTACGTTTACAGAGGTATAATACTGTATAGTGGGTTATGTTTGCTTGCAGAGTGTTTATTTCTTGCTTAATTTGGTAGATAAATGAAATAGAAAACAATTATGCACAAGTTTTGATACTTTCTAATAGCTAAAGCATTTTGTATACAATATTTTTCTTAAAGGCCAGAAGGGCATTGTACATACATGCATTTTATAAAATTGACTGTAAGGTGTGTAGACCCTTGCCATCCAGTGTTAGGTACACTATCAGGCAATTACCCTTATCAATAGGGGTCAAATAACATAAGATTTGTAGGTCATTCTTGATAATTCTATAACATTGTTATTAAGTAAGTCGGTAGGCCCTGTCAGGTGCATAACTAATTAAAGATCTGTGTATATATGTGATGAATATCTGAGTCACAAGTATTTTATTGATCAACTGTATCAGATTATAATCAATAAATGAAACAGCATTCAAAAAAGACAAAGTATATAACAATGACGCTTGCCTTTCATTTTTAGCTCAACTGGCCCAAAGGGCCAAGTGAGCTTTTCTCATCACTTGGCATCCGTTGTCGTCGTCTGTTAACTTTTACAAAAATCTTCTGCTCTTAAACTACTGAGCCAAATTTAACCAAACTTGACCACAATCATCATTGGGGTATCTAGTTCAAACAATTTGTCTGTTGACCAGTCCAGCCAACAGAATGGCCTCCATGGCTGAAAATAGAACATAGGGGTAAAATGTAGATTTTGTCTTATAACTCTGAAACCAAAGCATTAAGAGCATAAATGGCATCAGTTTAAATTGTTTATCAAGTCAGGATCTAACTGCTCTGAAATTTTCAGATGAATAGAACAACTGTTTGTTGGGTTGCTGCCCCTGAATTGGTAATTTTAAGGAAATTTTGCTGTTTTTGGTTATTATCTCCAATATTATTATAGATAGAGATAAACTGTAAACAGCCATTATGTACAGCAACATAAGACCTACAAATAAGTCATGATGAGCAAAATGGTTGATTGACCCCTATTAAAATGAGTTATTGCCCTTTATAGTCAATTTTAAACAATTTTCATAATTTTTTTAAATTTTGGTAATTTTTTTTCAAAATGTTTTTCTCTGTAACTACTGGGCAAAATGCATTATATAGATAGATATATTGTTAACATCAAGAGTATTCAGTTAAGTAATATGGTGTCACAGGGGTGGGCCAATATCTATAAACACATCACCATCACTAAAACACAATTTTGTCATGAATCCATCTGTGTCTGTTGTTTAATATGCACATAGACTAAGGTGAGCAAGACAGGCTCTTTAGAGCCTCTAGTTATCTTCAACAATTTCCGCCAAAGTATTCAATTGAAATTAAACAATCCACCAAATTAAAACCACCATAATTTTTCAAAGACATTGTTGCCCCTATATCGTAAAAACAAATAATCTGCTATGCAGTGTGTTTTTGTCTTTCATGTAGCTGCCATTAGTCATTGTAAATCATCCTCTCAAGTTTACAGAGAGGTATGTAATAATATTCCAGAGATTGCCATTATTTTATGTAAATGATCTCTCCTCAAGTTTACAGAGGTATCTAATGATGAGATTTGTAACAGCATTTATCAATGGACTTGTCCTAAATATGCATGAAATATATCTGAATGTTCATCAATTATATAATTACATTGATTAACTATGACTTAAAAATATGCTTTTAATATAGTCACTGCATGTATTACTGGGTTTTTTTTTTATTACTCTGGTGATTATATAAACAAACAGTCATGAAACAGTTATCGTCAATTACAAGTATATATATGCTGTTTAAAGTTGATATTTCAAATGAATATTAAATGTTTATACTTTGAATTTTAGATAGGAATCATACACAGTTAACCTTAAACATTGATTATGATTATTATTTTCAACATTCTAATGTTAACTATTGTGATTTTTTTATATGCTATTTAGAATGTGTTTTACATGTAAATTCAGAGTTCAATTTGTAAAACTCAGAATCTCAACTACATAAGATTTTTTTTGTGATAAAGAATGCCACATCAACGTTATTCAACATAATCCTAAAGAAACAGGACTACAGTTTACTCCAAATTGCCATATTTTATAATACTGAATTTTAAGTATGCAATATATTTTATGCTGAGTTGGTTAATTTTATACAATATATTTCTATGCAATAATACTCCCTGTAGTTCTTGGGACCAACTATTTGTGATATTACAATTCGTTATTGAAAGTTTTTTTTATAGTTTTGTCACAGATTATGAATACAACCCAGTGATTGATCTGATCTATTTGTAAATTTTTATAAACATCTTTTTGTGCTAAGGTTGAAATGAAATTTGATATATAGTTATAATATGCAAATCCAAATTAAATTGTTCATTCAACAAAATTTTTAAAATAAGGTAGAATATGATATAAACTCATTTTTTGTAAAAAAATAATTCTAATAATTTAAGAATATTTTTTTTTATATTAACAAGATGTCAGAGGTTTAAACAGATATGTGAAATACTCCTGCTGACATTTTTTTTAATCTTTTGAATATAAGTTTTCTTTTGATCTAACTGATTTAAGTGACAAGAATTTTAGTAGTGTTATATTGGAAGCAATGGTTTGCAAGAATAATATTAGGAACATGGTAGTACTATGACTGTCCCTTTGGTATCTTTCGTCCCTCTTCTATATTCAAGATAGTTAGTAATGCAACAACTAACATCAATGGAATTATTTAAATCTTATACGAATATATAAGATACAGTTTTGAGCTATTAAAATGATGCAGCTATGTGTATGTGAGGCTTATTAATATTGTTTATTTGATAACCTTAAAGAGACTTGTAAAAAATGAACCAATTTTGATGTCAGAAAAATAAAGGTCTTAGTCCTTTGAACTTTCTTACTTAATATGTTTAACGTAACGGTACCCAAATTGCAACGAGTACCCAAACAAAACAAGTTTTATTTTTATGATCCTATAGTATGCATGTCTTTCAACATAGGTAAATATATTTAGATATACACAAAACGTTTACAGTATTTATCAACAAATGAAGTGTTTACTGAAAAAGCAAAATGTACTGAAACGTTGCCATGCGACGTCATCTAAACGTCATATTTTTAAAGTTAGCAAATACAATATGTTTCAAGTATCTATTGTTTTTTAAAAGAAGAGTAAGCATGAACAAATATCCAATTGTTCAAAATATTTGAAAAAAATAAACAAAAGCTCTGTTATTCGACTTTTGACGATGCAAATTTAAGCATGGATGCAATTTGGGTACTCCTTACAAAATCATTGATGGTTTGGAGGTTAGTTCAGACCAATTTTTTGTATGATTCCATATGAATTGAAAATCAAATTGGTGTACCTATATAATAAATACGGCTACAAAATAAACACAAGATGGAAATGTTTGTCTTGATCATAAAAAAAAAATTTGTCAAAATAGGTGCAATTTGGGTACTGTCATATTATGAAATGCAATCTTTATAAGTATTTTGTTAAATGTAAATAAAGTATTTAAATAATGTTATGACCATGATGTCTAACTTCCTCTGAAGTTATAAACCATGACAACTAACTTCATCGGATGTTGAAACTATGACACCTTATCTCATCAGGAGTTTAAACTATGATGCCTTACTTCATCAGGAGTTAAATTTATGATGCCTTATTTCACCAGAAATTAAAACCATGACACATAACTTCATTAGGTGTTAACACCATAATGCCTTACTCAATTGGGAGTTAAAACTATTTCATTTAACTTCATCACATATTATAACCATGGTATATTATATTCATCAGTGAATATATTGCTAGCTGATGTAATTTAAAAAGTTACTGGGGAGCATGGAACAACTTATAGTTTGTCTCTTCTCAACCCCACTGTCTTCCACCTTCAGTTCTTCTACAAAAACTACACTCAAACAAATGAATTAATTTGAACTAAACTTGATTTTGGCAGCACAACCTTAAAACAATTAAAATGGCCAAAATCATCAGTCTATGCCATAAAGGATTTGAATAACCATTTTACATTTATATGTGGGTTGTTTTAAATGATTGAAGATAGAAAAACCTAGTTAATAAAACAGCCAAACAACAATGATAATAATATGACAGTTATAGGAATTAAATCATTATGTTTTAACAAATTCTGTGTTTTTATGGCCAAATTATTGTAGAAAGAGAGAAGTTGAAAAAATATCATCAGATGAACAAGACTTACCATATGGCCTAAATAGTCTGTACATTCCATAAACAAATAATGTCCTTATATGGCAAATTTATCCATTCATCTTTATGTGTGTTATTTTTAGGAAACTGCATGATTTTTACAAAATGAGGGTTTTTTGTGTTTTTTAAAAGGTATCTGAATATCACCACTTAACAAATAAATGTTATAAGGTTGCTGCTAAATCTGGTTCTGGGGTTATTTTTAGCTCAGTGGATCTGAAAATTATATTATTTTGGCTTGAATGATTTTGTTAGTAAACTTTAATGTGAACACCCTGTGCCATTCATCATATTATAAGTCAAGCTTGACTTAGTTGCAACAGGGCAAAACTATTTTGGCCTAAGTTTAATAGTACATCAACAATTTATAATCTGAAACTTGACTTTTTTAAAACCATATTTTTCACCAAATAACCCTTAAACATTTTATTGGGATAAAATAGACTATTCTAATGTGATAGCACTAGGGTTAAAGGACATGGTCACAGTTAATATTAGGTTCATGAATGTTTTACTGGAGCAATACCTTTTGAGACATAAATCAAACTTATATAAATAAAGGCAACAGTAGTAAACATATTTATATTTTGAAAATGTTTAAGTCTTATTGGCTTTGGGTGAAAAAGTTATCCAACCATTTGTCATCAAAATCAGTTTGACGAAATGAATAAAGATCCTAACTCAGGATTGTACAACTCTTTTTTAAATATTTGAAACATCAGAAAAAGACACAATGGCCAAAATTATCCACTACGAAAATCAATACTACAGAATTTGTCCTTTTCAAGGTCAACTTTTAGTAATCCATTCTAATGAATATTATGCATATATGATGGTCTAGATATAAACTGAGACTGGTTTATCTTGTGATGACATGTTAAAGATGTAATGATTTAAATTACAGTGATACCTGGTTCTGTAATAAACTTTATTCAAGAATAAATATAGCAACTTATTGTTAGATAATTTATATTTGTTATTGGTGTTTAATTGTTGAACTGTATTCAATGAACACTAAGGGGATTTATTTTCTGGTTATTTACAAAAGGTTGTTATTAAATTACCATTCGAATCATTTTTTAGAGAAATTTTAGACTTTGTACAATTATTCAGGGTAAATAATGGACAATCAGCTAAAAACATGGTTGTGGAAAGAAGCACTTATAAATACTCCTTATGCTATTTCTTGTCAATTTTGGAGTCTGTTAATTGTCAACAAACATCATTAGGACCATAAGAGCAACCGTTCCTGAGCTATTTGAAACTATGCGATTTACAAAAGAAGTGAAAAAAATCATCATCCCTAGATTTTGATATTAAGTTTTAAATAACCAAAGTTTTAGTGTGTTTTTTTTAATTTAATATTTACATTGAGTTATATATTATTAAGAATGCTGTGTTATTGTTCATAACCAAAAAAAGAGGCATTTACTCCTCAATATTGAGTTCTTTTGAAAACTATGGATTTTTTTGTTATATTAGAATCATTAACTATTGATTCAGAAGTTTTAATATATATTTACATGTTGAAAAAAAGCTTAAGATATTTTAAAACATAATTTATATCAGTTGTAGCATTACTAGTATATTTTATTGTAAACAATAGAAGTTTCAATAGTTACAATTTAAATGAAGACAACATGGTGCTCTGTTGGAGAATATACTCAATAGAATGTAGATCTGAACATGTAGGAGAATATACTCAATAGAATGTAGATCTGAACATTGTTATGTTACGGTGCTATGTGAATGATGTATTATATACTCAAATAAAATTATGAATCATAAGTTATTGTTATTGATTAACTATTCTATCTTATTTCAATATAGTGAACTTTCATTTAACAAATCCCTGAATAACCCAAGTTTGAAAATACATGTATACTTAATCTACACAAAAACCTAGTAAAATATCGTTTCAACTTGGCCTCTAGTAAGTGATCTATAAGTTACATTTCAGAGGTTTTAACTATTTCCTTAACAACTATCAAAGTGTAAAAAAATCTTTGAATGTTTGGGATAAATTTACTGTTTACAAATTTTTTAATTTTTTGAAATACTAAGGCTTTTCTACCACAGGCATAGATTACCTTAGCTGTATTTGGCAAAACTTTTAGGAATTTTGGTCCTCAATGCTCTTCAACTTGTACTTTATTTGGCCTTTTTAACTTTTTTGGATTCGAGCGTCACTGATGAGTCTTTTGTAGACGAAACTCGCGTCTTGCATATATACTAAATTTAGTCCTGGTATCTATAATGAGTTTATTTACGTGCTTTTGATGGTCTTTTTCATTTTGTTGACAGTTTTGACCTTTCAACTTTTTACACTACACTTACACACAATCTCATCAAGCAAATTTTTTTTTTAATTAATAAAATGGACATTTAATCAATCTGAATGCAAGTATATTTGCTGCAACTCATTTATACTATTCTCAAATTTAAAATGATAAATCGTAGATATACTTACTGGAGGTGTGAAGAAATGATTGAAACTGTTTCCTTCTTGATAATATCTATTTCCGTTTTGTCAATAAAGCTTATCGACAGGTTGTAGGTATGCATATGGGCATCATATGCACCCCTTTAATAGCAGACTTTGTTCTTGTACAGAGATGAATCACAGTTTCTGACCACACTCAGTAAAGACCTGTCTAAATTGCATTTTATTATAAATTAAAACACTTACCATTATCTTGATGTTTTTTTTTTCGTTAAATAATCAATAATTTTCCAAGTTAACTGCATCTTCTTATTTTATATGTATACTACAAGTTTAATCAAGAGCAAAAATGCTTACAACCTTTAAAAGTCTAGTACATATATACATTTAATGTTGAATTGATAAATAAAGGCAACAGTAGAATACCACTGTTCAAAACTCGTAAATAGATGGGGGGGAATCTGGATAACAAACTAAATTTGAAGGAAACACATTAAATATAAGAGGAGAACAACGACACAACATTAAATTGTAACACACACAGAAACACAAGAAAAACATTGTCATCAGATAGATTGTTTCTTCACTTTTTGTATTGTCTTTACTGTAATCATACAATCAATTAGATGATTCCCGTGAAAAGCACCTTGATTTCCTAAGGACAACAAATGGGACCTCCCTGAAAGAGGTAGTGCAAAATTTCATTTATTTCATATCAGATCCATCATCCAAGCTTATATATTCGTTACAAAAATACGTCACTGTTTATGATGTTCTTTGTTATCGTAAATGGAAGATGTTCCTTTTTTTTTGCTGTTTACATGTTTTAACGACTAATATATTATTTATTTATGCGTTTCTCTATATTGATTGTTCTTGTGTTTGTGCTGTATTTCTGTCAAGTAGTGCTATCATTTTAGCAATTTTTTTTTTAAATTGCAATATAAGTTGGAGGTATGGCTAGCCATAAAACCAGCTCCTACCAAACATTTCCCCTTATAATGGTCTGTGCCAAGTCAGGAATATGGCAGTTGTAATCGAAATAGTTCGTTTCTCATGTATGTATTTTTGTTGCACTTCAGTGTTTCTGTTGTTCAGTCGTTTTCCTATAATGCCCTTAAGTGTACAGTGAACAATAGTTTAGAATGTTTATTTGATACCGGTTTTAAGTAACTATGAGAAAAGAAATGAGTAGACGACCACGAGACCATTTAATCTGTAAAAAGATTAGACACAAATATTTGTTGAGATAAATCTTACATATGTTGATTTTAAATATAGATATAATAAATGTTTATATGATAACTGATTTAACGAAGGTTGATTTTACTTGGAAATGAAAGTTGATTTATTAAGAAAAAAGTTTTAAATGAAAACTATAGTCAAGGCCAAGGTTAACAAACATTAAAATGAAACAGTTATTTCTCAAAATATCACTAGTAATTGATTTGGTCGAAAGTAAGTCTTTTCTTTCAACCTAATGTAATATTATTCCTTTGATATCATTTGGAACATATTACTCGCAGGTGCAAATGAATGTAAAGGGCATGAAATAAAATGAATACCTTGATTTCTAACTCCAGAATCTATTTTGAAAAAAGATATTCCTCCAAATAATTATACATCTATTTCCTTTGCCATAGGGAGATATACATATTTGTGCATTTAAGATCTGAAGAAATATATTTTCTCTCCTTGTCGATGACTAAGTAGAAGCACTATCGATGACCCACTAGTGACCCTGTCGGTGACCGAGTAGTGACCATGGCATTGACCCTGTAATGATTATGTCTTTGATTCAGTCGTGACCCTGACATTGAACCAATAGTGACCCTGTCGTTGACCCAGTAGTGAGCTTGATGTTGACCCAGTAGTAACCCGTATGTTGACCCATTAGTGTCCATATAATTGACCAGGCTTATGATTTAGTACGCCAGACGCGCTTTTCGTCTACATAAGAATCATCAGTGACGCTCAGATCAAAATAGATATAAAGCGAAATAAGTCAAAAGTTGAAGAGATTTGAAGACCCAAAATTAAAAAAAATGGTGCCAAATACGGATAAAGTATTCTATGCATGGAATAAAAAAATCCTTGGTTTATCGAAAAATTCATACTATTGTAAACATGAAACTTTAAAACATGACCATATATTTGATATTCATGTCAACACCGAAGTGCTGACTACTGGGCTGGTGATACCATTGCGGACGAAACTTCGACCAGCAGTGGCCTCGATCAAGTGGAAAACTCTAGTATATAATTGTTTAGGGGCCAGCTGAGGGACGCCTCCAGGTGCGGGAATTTCTCGCTAAATTGAAGACCTGTTGGTGACCCTCTGCTGTTGTTTTTTATTTGGTCGGGTTGTTGTCTCTTTGACACATTCTCCATTTCCATTCTCAATTTTATCTATTCTTCTTTTACAAAGTCACCTTAAATGTGCTAA
Organism: Mytilus galloprovincialis; assembly: GCF_965363235.1. Lineage (NCBI taxonomy): Eukaryota > Metazoa > Mollusca > Bivalvia > Mytilida > Mytilidae > Mytilus > Mytilus galloprovincialis. Next base: position 115,478,989 of record NC_134839.1, on the reverse strand, counting down.
GTTAAACATTCGATAATATTATAAAAGATATGCTTGTTAAGGTAAACTCATTGTATAACGCCATCTTGGATTGCACAATCACAAATTCGGTCTAGTTATAGGTGTAATACCAACAAATCATGGTACGCCACATCCAGTTGTGTACGAAAATAGGTCGAAAAAAATATTCCTTGGAATTTGACAGTTTTAGGTAATTAATCCTACATTTTATTGCAATAAAAGATTTCTGTGTCATAAACATAAGTCTTGGGTATTTCAAAGCACCATTATTTTTTTGGGGGGGATTTCTATAGAATATTTTGTAATCTTGAGGTTACATGGTGACTAAACCTTGTACATAGAAAAAATAAGGAGAGAAATTTGATTGGTTAACTTCCAGTGATGAATATTTTCTTATATGCAATGAAATGTTATGTGAATTTTTTTCTATAGTACTGGACAGGATAAAACTTTACTCATGCCAAGTATTTTTTTTTTTTATTTGAAACAAAGATAAATTCTAAAGATTTATTTGAAAAGTGCAAATTTAACAAAGACTAATATGGGAAAATCAATGGTGGTATTACACCTATATGCATAAAGAATTGTTTTTTCATGAACATTCTAACCAAATTTAGGCAATTTTCAACGACTCATAGCTTGAAAAATATCACGGTAACCCATACTTTTTGTTATATTTTTGAAAAAAGCAAAGCAGATTTAAACCATAAGGTATACATTGCATATGTCTTGTAAAAAAGTAATTACCTCTTGACCAAACATTACTGTATTTGATCTAATCAGTTTACATTATTGATATTTGTTTACAACAGATAACATGATTACAACATAAAACATACAGTTAACTTGCCCATCTTAAGTATATTGATATACATGTGCACATGCATACTGTCATGTTTCCACTCCAGCTGTTCGTAGTCTTCTTCATACAGAGATGTTATTGTGTCCCACTAAAAGACTTTTATCCGTACGGACAGTCACACGGCGATAATAGAGTACCTACTAACGACGATGGAAGCTCTACTCAAGTACCCATTAGTACATCGTTTCCATATTTCAATCAAGTATTTAGATCTCTTTACGTAAGTAACAATAGACTACCTACTAAAAATAATAAATAAGCTTTATTTAGAGTCGGCAAGGTATACAAACATAGACAAACATAAGCTCTAATGACGATGGCAGCTCTATACAAGTACCTGCTGGTACATGGTTTCCATATTTCAATCACGTATTTAGATCTCTTTACGTAAGTAACAATAGAGTACCTACTAATGACGATGGCAGCTCTAGACAAGTACCCATTAGTACATCGTTTCCATATTTCAACCAAGTATTTAGATCTCTTTACGTAAGTAACAATAGAGTACCTACTAATGACGATGGCAGCTCTACTCAAGTACCCATTAGTACATCGTTTCCATATTTCAACCAAGTATTTAGATCTCTTTACGTAAGTAACAATAGAGTACCTACTAATGACGATGGCAGCTCTATACAAGTACCCGTTGGTACATCGTTTCCATATTTCAACCAAGTATTTAGATCTCTTTACGTAAGTAACAATAGAGTATCTACTAATGACGATGGCAGCTCTAGACAAGTACCCATTAGTACATCGTTTCCATATTTTAATCAAGTATTTAGATCTCTTTACGTAAGTAACAATAGAGTACCTACTAATGACGATGACAGCTCTATACAAGTACCCATTAGTACATCGTTTCCATATTTCAATCACGTATTTAGATCTCTTTACGTAAGTAACAATAGAGTACCTACTAATGATGATGACAGCTCTATACAAGTACCCATTAGTACATCGTTTCCATATTTCAATCACGTATTTAGATCTCTTTACGTAAGTAACAATAGAGTACCTACTAATGACGATGGCAGCTCTATACAAGTACCCGTTAGTACATCGTTTCCATATTTCAATCAAGTATTTAGATCTCTTTACGTAAGTAACAATAGAGTACCTACTAATGACGATGGCAGCTCTATACAAGTACCTGCTGGTACATGGTTTCCATATTTCAATCAAGTATTTAGATCTCTTTACGTAAGTAACAATTCGTTGTATATATCGTCTGATAGTCTAAACAGGATACTGTTCCAAATATTCGAAGACAAACTCTGCAGTATTCTTGAACTTATTGTTTCTTGTTATAGATTGACAGGTATTAGTATTCACATTCTATTATCTATGATAAGCATACGATGCTTGTAGAATCTAAACATTGGTTCGATGCTCATAGTCGTCATATGACCCGGCCCTTTATTTCAATTATAGTACATTTACATTGAATTACATCATTACGTCTTCTGATGCAATTTATTTGGATTCGAGCGTCACTGATGAGTCTTTTGTAGACGAAACGTGCGTCTGTCGTATTTAAAAAATTAAGTCCTGGTATCTATGATGAGGACTGGGTAGATGCCACTGCTGGTAGAGATTTATTTCCCCGAGGGTATCACCAGCCCAGTAGTCAGCACTTTTTGTGCTGACTTGAATTATCATTGATATGGTTATATTCATAAATTAACTGTTTACAAATTTTTAAAAAACGAAGGATTGTCTACCTCAGGCATAGATTACCTTAGCTATATTTGGCAAAACTTTTAGGAATTTTGGTCCTCAATGCTCTTCAACTTCGTTCATTTTTTGGCCTTTTTAAAATTTTTGAATTCGAGCGTCACTGATGAGTCTTTTGTAGAAGAAACGCGCGTCTGGCGTATATATAAAATTAAGTCCTGGTATCTATGATGAGTTTATTTTCCGTTCACTCAAGGTGAAATGTCAGAGATATCGATTCCTATATAGTTAATGAATTGCGCAATTAATAGTTATCAAAGGTACCAGGATTATAATTTAGTACGCCAGACGCGCGTTTCGTTTACATAAGACTCATCAGTGACGCTCATATCGAAATATGTATAAATCCAAACAAGAACAAAGTTGAAGAGCATTTAAAATCCAAAATTCCAAAAAGTTGTGCCAAATACGTCTAAGGTAATCTATGCCTGGGATAAGAAAATCCTGAGTTTTTCAAAAAATTCAAAGTTTTATAAACAGGAACTTTATAAAAATGACCACATTATTGATATTCATGTCAACACCGAAGTGTTGACTACTGGGCTGGTGATACCCTCGGGACGAAACGTCTACCAGCAGTGGCATCGACCCAGTGGTGTAAATAGTTATCAAAGGTACCAGGATTATAATTTAGTACGCCAGACGCGCGTTTCGTCTACATAAGACTCATCAATAGGTCGGCTTTGTATGGAAAAGTTATTCAAGCACATAGTAATAATAATATGCAAATGTATATTTTTTCCAATACCACAATTAGGTCAACATTATGAAAATGGTCAAAATTTTATATTTTTCTTTTGGGATTAACTTATATATGGTAACACTAACATAAATCTATTAAAATCTAATTACTGTCATCATCAAAATTCATTTGGACGAACGCAGTCATTTATTGAATTTTGTTACATTTATCCAAACCACTGCCTCTATCTCAAGAGATTTCTACTTCTCTGTAAACTCAAATAGATTTTTGTGCTTGACATAGCTCTTTTTACCCCTAGGGTATCACCAGGCCAGTAGTTAGCACTTCGTTGTTGACATGAATATCAGTTATATGGTCATTTTTTTTTTTAAATCCTGTTACAAAACTTTGAATTTTTCGAAAAATAAGAATTTTCTTATTCCAGGAATAGATTACCTTAGTCGTATTTGCACAACTTTTTGGAATTTTTGGTCCTCGTATTTGTTTGGTTTTTGAACTATATATTAATCTGAGCGTCACTGATGAGTCTTATGTAGACGAAACGCGCGTCTGGCGTATAAAATTATAATCCTGGTACTTTTGATAACTATTTACACCACTGGGTCGATGCCACTGCTGGTGGACGTTTCGTCCCCGATGGTATCACCAGCCCAGTAGTCAGCACTTCGGTGTTGACATGAATATCAATTAAATGGTAATTTTTCTGTTTACAAAATTTTGCACAACTTTTTGGAATTTTGGGTTCTCAATTCTCTTCAACTTCGTATTTGTTCGGCTTTTGAACTATATTTTGATCTGAGCGTCACTGATGAGTCTTATGTAGACGAAACGCGCGTCTAGCGTATAAAATTATAATCCTGGTACTTTTGATAACTATATATTAACAGTTTTTTATTCGAGCGTCACTGATGAATCTTTTGTCGACGAAACGCTCGTATGCCGTAGATATAAGATTTCAAACCTGGAATACATAAGTTTATTCACAGACATAAATAGCCAATATCGATTTCGACAGGTCTACATCAAGTATGATACAACAGACAGGCGTCTGTAATGTCACAAGCTTTAAATCGCTCCAAGTCTAAAAATAGGGGTTCAAATGAAATGAACAGTTACTGTTTGAGATATCCAACAAAAAAGTATCCAAGATGTAAATAGTATGTATCATCTTTAATGAATTAAATCTCACATTAAAACACTATAAAGTTCAGTTAAATCATATTATTGTTTGGTCAATAACGTATCGACAGCGTTATCATTGTTTGCTAAATCTTGCCTAACTAGTTACACGGATTGGTGGGGTTCGCGTTGCTCAGTTTTGAGTTTCCTATGTTATGTTTTGTGTATTTTTTTCTTTCGCCTTTCATTTTTTGCTTGAAAGAGAGAAGGAAAATATCAAAGAGATATGTAAACTCATAAATCGAAGACAAAGGGAATATGTCGCTTGAAAAAAAAATAGTGTTTTGAACACAACATAGAAAACTGAAGACTCATCCGAACGAGTGAAGTTGTGAATATGTTCTTAATAAAGTAAATAAGGTAATTAGATATAGGAAGATGTGGTGTGAGTGCCAATGAGATAACTCTCCATCCAAATGACAATTTATAAAAGAAAACCATTATAGGTCATTATAATGTTTATTTGTGAATTTCTCTTTCCTTAATGTTCTTGCATTTATTTGTACTGTAGTCCTGTCATGTAATGTTTTAATTTTAGTGTTATATTTAACATTAAGATAAAAGCGCGAGGTTTGGCTAGCCGCAAAACCCGGTTTAACCTGCCTTTTTTTGTTAAAATGTCCTTACCAAGTCAGGAAAATGACAATTGTTATTTTATTGTTCGTTTCCATGTATGTTGCCAAGTCCTTTTGGTTTTTTTATGAACATCAATGTTGTTGACAACAACAACGGTTCTATCTTGAAAGTTTCCCGACAAAGGTTCTTTCATACAAATTATTTATTTAAAATCCAAAGCTTTTTCTTTGAACAAATATTTGCAAATACATTCTAGGTGAACACAAATGGAGCCATTTCTTTTGATGAGACACTCAGCACGTTTACCCCTAGTGCTTTCCCACTGAGCGGAAACAAAAAGATTGTTTCACCTTATTGGTGTGACATTGACACAAGAAAAGGAGGTGTTGTTTGGTATTATGAAACAAATGATCGAGATGTGTTGTTCAAAGCTACAGATGATATTCAAAAAACATTTCCTGAACAGAAAAATTTCCGTGCAGCGTGGGTGTTTGTAGCTACATGGGACAACGTTGCATTCTATAAAGCAAGTAGTATCGGACAACGAAAGGTAATTGATAGTTAAATACTGTTTTAAATATCACCTGGCTGAAAGGTCAAGTGGACTTTTCTCATCACTTGGCGTTTGTCGTTTGTCGTTTGTCGTTGTCGATCGTCGTCGATTACTTTTTCAAAAGTGTTCCTCGCAGGCACTATTAGCCAAATTTAATTCAAAGACTTGGCCACAATATATAAGGGTATTTTAGTAAACATCGTAACAAATAATCCATGCTGCAAACCAACATGGCCGATATGGCTAAAAATAGAACATAGGGGTAAAATGGAAGTTTAGTCTATTACCTTGAAAATTGCTATGAATATAGTTACATAAAACTCTCTGTTGGAGTTATTGTCCTTGTTGACTAATTTTATCATTTATTTGCGTCTAAGATTAATATCTCACAAAAATCGCCTATTTAACTAGTGAACTAAATTTAACCAAACTTGGCCACTATCATTATTAGGGTAAACAGTCAAAGTATGCCCGGTATCCTCTGCAACCGCAAATGTGCGACATGGCAAAATAGAACAAAGGTTTGCAATGCAAATTTGGTCTTTTATCTTGAAAACCGAAATGACAGATCATTGATTTCAGTAAAATAATTTGATTTACTTGATGTCAATTGAATATTAGCTAGCACTCCATTAAATTCTATAAGTAAAATTGGTACCTTTTGGTATATATACTATGATTGAAAAGTTACTCTCAATTCGTGACTTATTAATTTTGCAGAGAAACACGTTTCAATGTATTCTGATTACAAACGGAAGACATTCATTTGCTATATTTCTGTACAATAAAATACAATGGACGACTGGTCAGGCTAGTGGTGGTAATACAGATACTGGTTTAGGAGGAACACCAGCACAGGTATATTAAATAAAATTTAAAGGGGCAATTGGCAAGTTTTGGAAGATATACAACACCGCCTAACAATGTCAAGGTCATGCTTAAACCTGCTTTTGAGGTTTATCATAATTTTTCCGCTAACATTGTCGTTTTCACACCACAAATTGTACTCGAACTACATACAAACCTGTGTACCTTGAAAAGTGTTAAGGAACTTCAGGAAATGGATGATAAATTTTTATCCATTCTATATTTCAGAAAACCATCAACTTTTCTTGATTTCGCTTTTCATATTTTTGTTTATTCATGCAAAAGGTGTCAAAATAAACAATGTTGGAAAGAGGTTTGAGAGGAAAAACTAATACAATAAATGTTTTAGTAGCATTGATTTCAATGGGTGATAGATGGACAGACAACTGAAACAATATAGGTCAATTGAACTGTGTTACAGAGTGGAACATATGAGAAAAATTTAAATGAATTTTCTGAAACATAGACTTCATATAACTTTAATGCATCAAATCATGTATTTGTTTATTTTGATATCTTTTACAGACTGGAAAAATTGCTTATCAAAATGAAGTTACGTTTTAAATATTCTGAAACATAGACTACACATAACAACTTTTTCTTTTATCAACAAAAGGAAATATGGCCGTGTTTACACCACAAGATCTACTCCGAGTACACAATGAAAGGTGCATCTTGGAAATTTTGGCTGGACCCAGAAATATATAACAGTTTTATATAGTTAAGGTTTCAAAAAAAAGTAATAACTTACCTGGATTTTGATTTGTATTCTTTTCCGGTTAAGCGAAACTATGATATAATCAATATAATTATTTCTATCAGAACACCAAGGAAAGGTACGCAGATACTGGCCTTCTAGTAACTTTAGAACACATGCTTTAGTAGTTACTTTCGGTGTTTATAATGCAGATTCTAGGAAGTGAACCAACGCGACCGAGCCGTTACTACAATTTGCCAATACCTATGGCGACGTCTTTGCACTAACTCCATTGGATGTTGGATGTGTTTTGGTCGATATTTTTGTCTTAAATACATGACTTTTCCATGCGTTATTATAAGCTTCGAACTAGCTGTCTATATATGCAAATACTCTCAGTTTTTAGTGTCTTTTTAGTTTATGGGATGTATAAGTACCCTTCCACCTCTACTGTTTTTTGTAAGATGTGTTTCTATTTATATCCATCTAGTTAAGCCCTTTTCAAATGATTTTTATAGTTTGTTCTTATGTTTTACTGTTAACATTTTTGGAATTTGGGGTACTCAATGCTCGTCTCCGATGGTATCACTAGCCCAGTAGTCAGCACTTCGGTGTTGACATGAATATCGATTATATGGTCATTTTTATAAATTTCCTGTTATAAATCTTTGAATTTTTCGAATAACTAAAGATTTTCTTATCCAAGGAATACATTAACTTAGCCGTATTTGCAACAACTTTTTTGGAATTTTGGGTACTCAACGCTCTTCAACTGTGTAAATGTTTGGCTATATAACTATTTTGTTCTGAGCGTCACAGATAAGTCTTATGTAGACGAAATGCGCGTCTGGCGTATTAAATTATAATCCTTGTACCTTTGATAACTATTTACACAAATGTTCCAAGATAGGGAAGGGTTCTTTGAAAAGAAAAGATTTGTTTTTAAACAAATATAACATAAAGAGTAAATGAATTATCAAACAAAAATTAAATAACATTTATATAAAACTATTAATTTTTTAATCTATTTTTTAAAAGTATTCAAAAATATTTGAAATATTTACCAGGCATGAGTAATATTTTTCTACATTTGAAAATGCCTGTACCAAGTCAGGAATATGACAGTTCTTGTCCATTCGTTTTTGATGCGTTTTGTTTTTTTGATTTTGCCATGTGATTATGGACTTTCCAAATTGATTTTCCTCTGAGTTCAGTATTTTTGTGATTTTACTTTTTTTTTATACACCAATAATCAGTATGTTAATGCGTTTCTGTAATAGAAGAATAAAATAAAGTGGCGGGGTGGTGGTATTTACTGAAGTAGTCCATTTGCTATATCACTACTAAGATCTATCTTAATTGACTAGGTAAGTCAATTTTCCTGTCGTTGATCGACCACTGGTTCTGTCAAGGTATTTCGTCTTCCTCCTTCAATATCAATACAAAATTACCGCAACGAAATAGTCAATAGTACTGAAAGAGAAGTTAAACATCAAAAAGCAAGCGTTTATTTAATAATATTATAAAACAGCGTTGAATTCTGAAATAGACATTATTGATTGCATACGACATGTATTATTCTAAATAAAGAAGGAGCCTAAGTTGTCTGAGCTACGAGAATTTCAAAACCCTGGACAAATGTATCATGCAAAAAAGTAATTATGTATCCTACATTTTTGAACATAATTTGAAAAAAGTATGATGATTCCTCAGTCCCATTTCGGTTGCAAAAATGTTTTTTTTTTTAAATAGTATCGCATTTTCTCCATTTTTAGGTTGGCTTTGATGCAGGAGATGGTCATAATTATATGGCAATACGTGAATCAAGAACTCCAGCTGTTCTACAAGTTACACACCTTAGTAATGTTAGAATCCCTGGAAAGTTTGTCTATCGGACTGACACAGAGACAGTTAAAGATGGAGGGTGTACCACACATACAGGGGGTATTTAATAGCAGTACAATAAATAATTAATGCAAATAATACAATATGATATGAACTCAGTTTTATTTGCATTTCAGAACAAAAATATACATAAAGCGGTACTTCTAGCAAAGCTAACAAAATGATACCTTGTTCCCCTGAAACGACGGCAAATTATATCATTTGCTTATGGAAACCAAAAACGTATTGTGAATGAAAAACAAAATAAGTGGTGCACAATGTTATTTGATAGTTTCCATCCAATCTGAGTAGAGGTATTGGAGGATTTACGATTAAATGGCAGAGTATGATTAACGGAGTGACAATTTTCATCACACCCCCTCTCACATCCTACACATTTTCACCCTCTCACATCTAACACCTGAAATAAATTGGACGCTGAGTTTATTACTATATTGAAATTTAATAACTGAAGTTGATATCAACATGATCAAGCGGAATGCCATTCCGACTCGTTATTAGATATTGAGTTTTTTACTTTGATCTTCTTCCTAACATTGTATAGATGGTCATATGATCCGCTTAAGGATATAAGGCTATAGTATTATGCTAAAAGTAATCTTTATGCGGAAAATGAGTGTTGTTAATAACCATTTTATACATTCCTCTGTTGACAGTAATTATCTGTGTTTACAGGAAGACTGGCAATATTTCCTCGATATGTAACGATGTTTGGTGGTACTGTCTTGTCAATAGGAGGTCCCTGTGTGGAAACTAATGACAAGATATCTATTATGTTTAGGAACAAGCCTGATGTTATAATGTGTACAATTTTTTCCTTCAACGCTGTTAGATGCATTACTCCAATGATGTATGAAACAGGAGATGTGAATGTCACATTAACAGTTCTACATAGACATAATACATCAGTTTTCACAGGTTTATGTACATTCGGTAGGTATCTTAATTCACAGAGTCACATTAACAGTTCTACATAGACATAATACATCAGTTTTCACAGGTTTATGTACATTCGGTAGGTATCTTAATTCACAGAGTCACATTAACAGTTCTAAATGGACATCATAACACATCAGTTTTCACAGGAATATGTACGTTCGGTAGGTAACTAAATTTAAAGACATAAGACATAACAGAAACATATATACTCGATAGATTATTCTTACCTATTACGATCGAACATAACTGGATGAGCATTTGTTGCCTTTTTATGCAGTGGATTAACTGAGGTCAGTCGTTTATTAAACAACAGCGAACAATTGAGAGTATTTCAACAGCTCATTTCAGATAAAAGATATGCGATACCCATATTTTAAAGTTTGAATTTAGGTAATAATATCAAATAAGAGAAGTGACATCTGAGCTACATCCCTTGTATTCAAACCTTGTCTTCTCTTGATTTACTAATGGATCGGCGATTTAAGGAAAAAACGTCCTCGCTTTGACTTTGGTAAGTTATTAATCGACCCAAGACCGGATCAAAGCATTGAAGTGAACAATCATGTCTATCAAGTAACTCTTTTTTTACTGCTGAAATGATCAATCGTCAGTGCAATCAGCCGATTGATCAATTAAGTCAACAGATTTTTACCGATGTTCAAGATGGAAATTCTATCAATCGCTTTGTTCGTGTACAATTTGGCATAGGCTTTCATCATCACAGTAGTCAGTACTTTAGTTCTGGAATAAAAATATTCATAGTTTTTTTATTTGAACTTGCAGTTGTATAAATTTGGTGATGGTTTATATTATTACCATTGTGCATTGCTGTTAAACCTTGTGCGGGTTTTGCTTTACTTTTTGTTCTTTTTGTACTATAATCTATTTAAGGTTTTTATTAGGTTTTGTTGTTGGTACCGATAATGCACAATTAATGCACCTGGTTTTGACTTGGCGGTAATACAATGGGTTTTGACTTGACGGTAATACAATGGATTTTGACTTGACGTTAATACAATAAGTTTTTTTGTATACTTACAACCATAACTCTCATCCTGTCTCTCATAGTTTTGTATTATTTTTTTTTCCTACAAGTTTGTGAGAGATGAATTAATGTAAAGTTTGTTACTCAGTTTAAACCATGTACCTCCTTGTCAGCGTCTTTTGTCAGATTTACTATCAACTGCATAGATATTTTTTCTTTTTTTTTATATTAATGTGTAAGTTTGTTTGGAATTTCAATTGTGTAGTATGTCTATAATGTATGTTTATAGAGTTTTGGCTGCTTGTTACACAATATTGTCGTATTTAAAATTTATTTTTGTGGTTGCTAATCCATTTTTTTTTCAATAAAACGGAAATATGCAACTGCCAAACAAGTGAGGTTTAGCTAGCTATGAACTAAGGTTTAAGATGTTCAACCCACCGTTTTCTATCGCTACTGCATTTTAAAGTCAGGAATATGACAATTGTTTCGCATCGGTTTAGTTGGTTGAAATTGTCTATCCATTTGTTTGTCAGGTTTTATGGATCTTCCCCTTTTAAATTCGCCTTCAGTATATTTTTGCCACGAAATCTATGTCGAAACTTTCTTTTTCTATTTGAAGCCAGTACAAGCACAGACTCACACCATGACCTGTTGATTATCATTATGAGGATTGTATTTATTCAAATCATGTCCTCCTCTTCAATCACCTCAAGGATTTTGTGAATAACTTTGATAGACAAGCCATTTAATAAGTTACTTCCGTTTGCATTTTCCTTGGAGTATGGTGTTTTTGTTATTTTCTTTTTATGCATAGCTTTTAGATTCTATTCGTTCACCTTTTCCTAAAAGTCTTCTTCGATGATAAGGTCAATTTCCTTTCTTACTTCCGTCTCTGTACAAAATCATTGTTTTATTGAGAACTCATTTCGTGGATGAACTAGACATTCTCTCTATGAAATGAAACAATGCAGCAGGATTCAAACTGTTCTAATATTTATCCAGATGACCTTTGATAATCACTTATTGTAAGTATCTGTTATTTGTCAAACATATAGCTTCGGGATTTTATATCTGCCTGATATTTATCGCTTTGTTTTTCATTTTGTTTGCAGTGAATCCAGCTAGCGTGAAGCCAAACCTATATCGAATCAAACCAGATCAATGGAAAATTGGTGAAAATGTTACGTTAAAATGGGGAAAGTTACCATTTGAGGCAGATACAATTGCAATCGAACTGTTAACCCTCACTGTAAATACTTATTTTATTCTTTAAATTTAAGCATACAATTACGTTAGGTTTAGGAATTTGTGTAAGATGTTTGGACTCGTTAAATTTTTTTCTATAGGAACAAAAATATCGAATTACAGAAGAAACCTTATTATAGATATTGAATGGTCTATTGTAACAGTTCAAAAAGTAAAATAACAAAAATACTGAACTCCAAGGGAAATTCAAAACGGAAAATCCACAATCAAATGGCAAAATCAAAAGCTCAAACACATCAAACGAATAGATAATAACTGTCATATTCTTAACTTGATACAAACATTTTCTTGTTCCAAATGGTGGATTGAACCTAGTTTTATAGCTAGCGAAACCTCTCACTTGTATGACAGCCGCATCAAATTCCATTTATTGACAACGATGCGGGAACAAAACAAACAGACATAATAGGTAAAAATGTCAAAAATAGGAGTGTGTTATCAAAATAAGCATCCTTAGGCAACTCTAGTCGACAGTTTGTTTAAGATATTTAATTATCAATAATAGAAACAAATAGTATATCGCTGTTCAATTATTTTTCACAAAATTTAATTCAATTTTAACAAAATTCGAACACATCTATGTCGTAATAAAAGAAAATATTATTAAGAGTAAAATGATCGGTATTTTCTGATACATGGGGTTAAGTTTTTTGCAGTAACAATAAGATGCAAGTGTGTTTATGATTTTCAGTCTTACAGAACTTGTCAAACCTTCATGGCATTATATAAAGTTGAACCCAACCTATTTTTTTTTATCAATGACATTATGAATCAAAATTTTGAAAAGAATGTTTTTTGGAATTTTACCAAAAAAATGGACCAATAAAAGAATAGTCAGTATTCTCCATAATTTGGAAAACAGCAACTGAAAAAAGTTTGAATTCTTTTTATTCTTTCGTATTTTACTGATAAATAGATCTGGTTTCAACAGTCACTTCAGACTTTTACATTTACAGCTGCAAACGTAGGCGGGACACATAGTTCAGCAACACTCTTTACAAATTTATACTTGTATGAATTATTGTTAAAGCAACCAAATTCTTAAAAAGTAAAATCACAAAAATACTGAACTTAGACGGAAAAACTGATCGGAAAGTCCATAATCATATGGCAAAATAAATTAACAAAACACATCAAAATCGAATGGGCAAAAAATAATAATTCGAAAATGGTAGGATCAAGTCAATTTGAAGCATGATATCATATCTTAAGGCTTATTAACGAAAATGTATTGACTGTCCCTTTGGTATCTTTCGTCCCTCTTTTAAGTACTAAAAAGTTCTATTGTAATACATTATTGAACATTTTTAACAAAGACTTTTTATTTAGAAAGTTAACAACAGTCTACAACTGCATCGGGATACATATGTTGCTAGAAAATTACCGTTATTGAAAACACATGTTTTCCGTCTACTGAGTAGTTCAGGTCAGGCTGCTGTGTTACGTATTCATCCGGAACCGGAGGATTCAAACCAAGATACTTCGTAAGTACCATAGATAAGCACAATTTGGTCCTGGTATCTCTGATGAGTTGATATATAACACTCAGCATGCTATGCTTTAAAAACTTAAAATATTGTGTGAGGCTTTGAAGAAACAAACAAGTTTTAAAGGTAAACAGAGGCGCACTGGAAAGAAATGTTTTGACACAAAAAAGGCATTCGTGTAAATACCATTTTAGGTAAATATATTCCCACTGCAAAGAACTACGTTTTAACACTAATCTAGTAGATTGCAACTGCAACGGCATTCGTGTAATCACCATTACAGGTAAATAGATGCGCACTGCAAATACATACGTATTGACACAAGTAAATTGTGCTGCAAAGACAAACGTTTTAACACTATCCTGGGTAATCAAATGAGGAATGAGTATCACTTTCATTATTACGTCTTATTGAAATGAAATTCTTTTCCATGCATAAATCCTTTTTGTTAATTGTTAATTGACATGATAATTTGATTGAAGTACATGGATAACCAATAACCAGGCACTTTACAATTTATATGGCATACACAGGAGTCATTTTCACAACATAAACTTACGGCTACGTATACCTACGACCAGATTAAGTCGTAACTTATTTCATGTCTTTCACAATAAAGAAAAAAGTGTTATATTTTAAATTTTAAATCTTTCAGTTAGAAGAAAGTGCGATAAACATTTATATACGTTATCAAGGTTTTCCCATATAAGAAATTCCGTAAAAGAAATAACACATTGCTGGGTAACCAACAAATTACCAGTTTCAAAACGTCTTTCTTTGGGCAATCCTGACAGTCCGAGGTGTTTTCTACGACAAGAAAAGCTTTAAAATATCTACTAACGAGTGACGCGAATGTTAGTCAATAGAATATAAGAATTGTAGAAACCATTCACATAATTTGTGTTTTTATAAACTGATGTTGACGCAGTGTTTTTTGTTTGTTTTTTGTTTTGTTTAGCTTGTTAGCCTCTGGATGGTCGGATGTGTTTGTTATGTTGCCACCAGACGGAAAATCTCTTTTATCTGCATGTTATGACTGGGATGATCGGGAGGAAAAACATCATTCCTTGGAAAGACAACAAATTGACACATGTCCATGTACTATAGCTCAGGCTAGATTGGACATATCTAGATTTAATCCCGATCCTCATTGCAATACACTAATAGACCATAATATTGATAATGATACAAGTATTAACTGTATCTACAATGTAGGAGCTTTACAATGTCTGCGAATGGCGTTTCCTGGGTAAGAAAAAAAGTAAAATGAAAATAAATGTATTTTTTCTCCATTTGTATACCAATAAAGTTTGTTTCAACTCCGGCTTTTATGAAAATTGTTACTTCTAATGTTTTGGCGACATCGCTTCAAATTGAAATCCCTTCCATTGTTAATTAACTTGTTAGCAGTATATTTTCACCATTCATGCCATTAGTTATGACATGTGTAAAGGGTACTGTACAAGAAGAACATGGTAGAACCCTCAAAAAGTGACAGGGCGACCTTTCTCAAGGACATCCGTAATTCATACCGATTTGAAAGGTTTTACGCTTGTAATTTTGGGGCCCTTTATAGCTTATTGTTCGGTGTGAGCCAAGGCTCCGTGTTGAAGGCCGTACATTGACCTATAAAGGTTTACTTTTATAAATTGTTATTTGAATGGAGAGTTGTCTCATTGGCACTCACACCACATCTTCCTATACCTATATCCTGTAGTACGCTGTAACGTCAACCAGTACGAACACAAAACGATTTTCGGTTTCCTTAAGTTATTTTTCATCCTCAAGATGGATTATATTATTGAGTTAGTTTGCGTATTTCTGATTATAGATAGTCACTTTGCATTTTACAAACAACGTAAGGATGAATAAACCAACTTGGGTCATCGAAATCTGACAATATACAAATGAAGCACACACATAGAAACTTTTTTCATGACAAACGGGAGAATGATAAAAAACGGTTCAAATGTTATTGCATCAGATGTACATTTCGAAAACAAAATATGTCACGTCAATGATGTCCCATTCATAAGATTTTTAAATCCAAAATCCAATTCAATAAAATCTTAATTCAAGTCTACATAACCAAAAAGAAATGAAAAAAGGTCATGACAAGGAGTCAAATCTTCGTTCTATGAAACATGTTAAATATTCCAAATCATTAAATAATCTGCTCTTACGGGATAAAATATTTATTACAAATGTATTACAACACAATTCATGTCTAGAAAATAGCAATAAATAATTGATAATCACATTACAGAAACATGGGACATGATAACCAGTGTTGTTATAACAGTGACGGAAATCTTATAGAAACTAATACTAAAACCTTTGGTGGAACGGCGAATAGATATCACTACAAAGGAGGTGCAGACGATAACATCCCTTACCTGTCTAATATCTATGACGATGTAGTACCGTATATGTATTGCTGTCAATATCCAGCACATTACAACCTAGACGTAGACACTTGTCAAAGGTTCCTAAGGAGAAGACCACCATCCCGCTGTTCGGGGTACATTCCACCAAGATCCGGTATGATAATTTTTATTTCAAATTAGAGTTTCAAAATATTGACTTGCGATAATGATCTACATCATTATAGGCCGTTTTTACGTTGAGAATGTTTCATTAAGCTAGAAATAAGTAATCAGTTAAATTAGGTTTCTAATAATTTGATTAGTTAAAGGTATTTAACTTCACCATACTTGGCCTCAGTCGTCATTCTCTCTATAAGTCAATTTACTTGTTAAGACTATGGTCCTCATCTCTATCAGAATTGATGAAAACTATCATGTAAACTACTGAATCTTTGTTTTTACCAGCATCATCCACATGATCCTCACCTTGTAACTAATGAATCTTTGTTTTACCAGCATCATCCAGGGGTAATCCTCACCTTGTAACTAATGAATCCTTGTTTTTACCAGCATCCTCCAGGGGTGATCCTCACCTTGTAACTAATGAATCTTTGTTTTACTAGCATCCTCCAGGGGTGATCCTCACCTTGTAACTAATGAATCTTTGTTTTACCAGCTTCCTCCAGGGGTGATCCTCACCTTGTAACTAATGAATGCTTGTTTTTACCAGCATCCTCCAGGGGTGATCCTCACCTTGTAACTAATGAATCTTTGTTTTACTAGCATCCTCCAGGGGTGATCCTCACCTTGTAACTAATGAATCTTTGTTTTACCAGCTTCCTCCAGGGGTGATCCTCACCTTGTAACTAATGAATGCTTGTTTTTACCAGCATCCTCCAGGGGTGATCCTCACCTTGTAACTAATGAATCTTTGTTTTATCATCATCATCCAGGGGTGATCCTCACCTTGTAACTAATGAATCTTTGTTTTACCAGCATCCTCCAGGGGTGATCCTCACCTTGTAACTAATGAATCTTTGTTTTACTAGCATCCTCCAGGGGTGATCATCACCTTGTAACTAATGAATCCTTGTTTTTACCAGCATCATCCAGGGATGATCCTCACCTTGTAACTAATGAATCCTTGTTTTACCAGCATCCTCCAGGGGTGATCCTCACCTTGTAACTAATGAATCTTTGTTTTACCAGCATCCTCCAGGGGTGATCCTCACCTTGTAACTAATGAATCCTTGTTTTTACCAGCATCATCCAGGGATGATCCTCACCTTGTAACTAATGAATCCTTGTTTTACCAGCATCCTCCAGGGGTGATCCTCACCTTGTAACTAATGAATCTTTGTTTTACTAGCATCCTTCAGGGGTGATCCTCACCTTGTAACTAATGAATCTTTGTTTTTATCAGAATCCTCCAGGGGTGATCCTCACCTTGTAACTAATGAATCTTTGTTTTTACCAGCATCATCCAGGGTGATCCTCACCTTGTAACATGAATCTTTGTTTTTATCAGCATCATCAAGGGGTGATCCTCACCTTGTAACATTAGATGGTCTGGATTATACATTCAATGGCGTAGGAGAATTTACTATGATACAAAGTAAAGATAATCATCTAATATTACAGGCAAGAATGGAACAGTTTAAAGACAAACATGGTACGTCATGAATAATCAGGATAAATATTTTAAAACCAATCTCTTAAAGTAGTCAAGCTACACAGGGACTAATTTCGCTCACATCAATTTAACGTCTAATTTTCATTAATTTCACCTCATACGAGCATATAGTTACGTGAAACTCTCGTGAAATCAGTCCATTAAACTCATGTGAATTTTACGTGATCAAAAGCATGAAAAATATCAATTTTTGGTAGAAAAAGTTTACCTAAATTCATGTAAAAAAATCTAATAATTCGTTTCTTTGTGTGTGGCGTTGCCGTTTGTTTTTGTAGCACTTTTTATTCTGTTGTTCCGTTGTTTTCCTCTTATATAGTTGATGTGTTTTCCTCGGTTGTAAGTTGTAACACAGGTTGGTTTTTTCTATGACTTTTCAACAGTGGTATACTACTGTTGCCTTTATTTATTCATGTAAAATTCATTTGAATCTCAATTTACGTAAATTCAAACTAAAATTTTCACGTGAGTTTTATGTGAAATTCAGGGCTTTTATCGGTCAACTATACTCACCTAATTATAAGAATTAAATTGACGGAAATATTATTTTGCGTGATACCCGTGATAACAATCATGAAACATCTGCTTATAGTTTCTGCTGTAAACACATGCAATAGCGACAGACAAAGAATAAATATTAATTCGCTTGTAAATCACATACTCGTTACCTTATTAATCTTTAAAAAATGGACGATTTGTGCAAAAATTGAATTAAAAAAACCTAGAAAAAAATCCCTTTTTCAAAGATCTTGCCAATTTTGACAATAAGAGCAAGATAGATATATTACATTTGATGTGACCTCTAATCTATTCTTTCAGGTTGAAAATGAGTAACAGAACTTTTTTGAATTCATGAATATTTAATCAAAAGAAAAAAGTGAAAAGCATACTAATTTTCCGTCACCTATTTTGAGTACAGCGATGCGTGATCGAATTCATTTTTATTTATCACTGTACAGTGAGAGTTTATAAGTGCCTCTTTACAAAACGCAGTTAAACATACAATACTTTTTTTCAACTTTTGTTTTATTGTTTTCTTTAAATCAGGTTTTCAACTCATTCAAAATATAAAATGTAGAAAACGGTAGATAACTCAAAATAAAGAAGTGTCTTTAGAATATAAATATCGTAATACCCTCCCCCCCCCAAACCTAGATTTTTGTTTACCTAAACTTATCAGTGAATAACCTTCCATAAAGACAAAATTCCTTAAAGGATGGAAGTAAATAGGTTCTAACATTAGAACACGACTTGCGAGGTTTCTTGCTTGGAACAGGAAAACGAAAATAATAAATCGTTATATGAAAAGTAGCATGTTTGTTTTTGCAGGTACTCTAAAGCAAGCTAGTGTTATAACCTCGATAGCGCTACGTTGTAACAATGCCTCTGACATCGTTGAAGTAAGATTGAATGAAATAAGAATGTGTGATGTACTAATTAATGGACAGTTACTAGAATTCATTGATACTAACACTGTAGATGTCGAAGGTTAATAATGAAAAGAATATTGTTTTAATGGTGTTATTCTTTTAGTCAAAGTTGTTTGCAATGGCGAAAATGTTACCTTATTGCTACTTGTTTAATAGTTCCAAAAGTATAATTGTTGTATACTCTATATCACTTACATTATTTACAGATTTTTGAGTAAATCCTATAATTCCGGAAATCCTTAGTTTCATAGATAACACACTGACATATACTATGTGGTTTCAGAACAAAACTTTACAACAAAAGAGACGATTTCAGCTTCCCCATTTTGAATTTTCCATTTCTAAGAAGCAATGTTTCAATTTAATTGTGGTTACATTTAGTAGTGGCTTCAGTGACCGTGTTCCTGAAGATAATAGTTGTTTGTCCCTTTTCAAGTATAAATAAATAAATTTAATGTTTTTACTGTCTTCTGATTGGTTGAAATTATTAGTTTTATTTTCAATGTTGTCAATTTTGATGGTGACACGCCCACTCTGACGTTGTGTATTCATACGCCAACATGTGTGTACGTTGTTATTGTTAATATAAATAATATAAAAAGTTCTTTGAGCCTTATTTTTGATAGAAATTTATTTATAATGAATGGCAATAATTTATTTTGATTTTATTGAACCATAAAACTAATTTTTGACTCTTCACATTTTACATAATCCGCTTCGCGGATTATTCAATGTGAAGAGTCAAAAATTAGTTTTGTGGTTCAATAAATTCAAAATAGATAATAGCCATTCATTAAATGCATGAAGGTTTAACTGAATCATAGACTTAGTGGATTTACTCTAAGACACTGAATCATAGACTTAGTGGATTTACTCTAAGACACTGAATCATAGACTTAGAGGATTTACTCTAAGACACTCTTTATGTAAGTTTAACTGAATCATAGACTTAGAGGATTTACTCTAAGACACTGAATCATAGACTTAGAGGATTTACTCTAAGACACTCTTTATGTAAGTTTAACTGAATCATAGACTTAGTGGATTACTCTAAGACACTCTTTATGTTCTTTTGATTTTCAATAATTTTATATTTAGTGATCACAAACTTAATAATACTCACTTTGAAATTCTTCATTTTCTCCTTTATGAAATGCATTGGTTTTATCTATAGTTTCGTTTAATCAGGTGCGACGATAATAAATTCCAGAGGCAATGATACTAATATAGAAAGTATATGGACATCAGTTACCTGCAGATACCCGAATATAGCAGTAAATGTGACGGCTATGGCTAAAATGATTAATATCAATATAGTGATAGCAGGAAATTCTTTACGAGGTAATTTTTTTTTTAAATTGTATAATTACACCAACTTTTTCCATATTCATAAAAAGGAAAAATTATCATATAAAGATATTCTGACATGTGATAAAAAAAAATTTAAGACAACAATTTGTGCCTCTGAAGATTTCTCATCATTTCGAATTTAAAATTTAAAATCGAACACGTTTTTGTGTTGCATGAAGATATGTATGCAAACAGATACTTTTAAAAAGTATACTATTGAGATTTCCAACCATTACAATAATCTTTACCGTGATGTCAAACATATGCCGTAATGTTGCTTCGAATCACGGCGCAAAGCATATTGTTTCATAGGATGTTCACGCGTCTAAAAATTATAACCCAACTATTGCCTTATGATAAGGCTTTGGTTCTTATGGCTACAATGAGATATTATACTTGAGTCCTGGAGAGGAAAAGATTGGTCATAGTAAAGTTAAAGAGCTAATAACAGTATGGGCATTCAAAAACCAATCAACAATTATTGTTTCATGTTGACGTAATATGGGATGCTGCTAAGCCGTATGTGTTACTGTCATTTCTGTTGGTTTTTCAGCAACAATGTTTTTTAAGATCTGTGCTTAATTTTCTTATTTACAGGTTTAGTCAAAGGATTGTTTGGTAACTTTTCTGGGAAACAATGTTTTCCTTAAGATCTGTATTTTATTTTCTTATTTACAGGTTTAGTCAAAGGACTGTTTGGTAACTTTCCTGGGAGACAATGTTTTCCTTAAGATCTGCATTTTATTGTCTTATTTACAGGTTTAGTCAAAAGACTGTTGGGTAACTTTCCTGGGAGACAATGTCTTCCTTAAGATCTGCATTTCATTTTTTTATTTACAGGTTTTGTCAAAGGACTGTTGGGTAACTTTAACGGTAAACAGATCGATGATTTAACAAATGCTGATGACAGAATCATACCAATAAACTCATCTTTAGATGTAATTCATCATGAATTTGGATTGACATGTAGGTAAATCGTAATAATTCGGATCTAAAAAACTCTATTGATTGGTATATCAGATTGTAAAGACACATAACTGTACAATTGAAAGTATTGTATTTTAGAGCTAAAACATAAAATCACAAAAATACTGAACTCCGAGGAAAATCAAAACGGAAAGTCTCTAATTAGATAGCAAAACGAAAAGCTCAAACACATCAAACGAATGGATAACAACTGTCATATTTCTGACTTGGTAGAGGCATTTTCTTATGTAGATAATGGTGATTACACCTGGTTTTTTTTAAGCGCTAAACATCTCACTTGTATTGCTCATGTTATTACAAAGCCGGGAAATAGTCCAACTTTTTATTCATTTATTGTAACACTGCCATTTAAATGTTATAATTAACACTGCCATTAAAGCGGAAGGTTTGGCATGCCACAAAACCAGGTTCAACCCACCTTTTTTCATAAAATGCCCTATACCAAGTCAGGAAAATGGCCATTGTTACATTATAGTTCGTTTCTTTTATGTGTTACGTTTTGGTGTTAGGGTCAACACTTCGGTGTTGACATGAATATCAATAATGTGGTCATTTTCATGAATTTCCTGTTTACAAAACTTTGAATTTTTCGAAAAACTAAGGATTTTCTTATTCAAGGCATAGATTACCTTAGCCGTATTTGGCACAACTTTTTGGAATTTTGGATCCTCAATGCTCTTCAACTTTGTTCTTGTTTGGCTTTATAAATATTTTGATATGAGCGTCACTGATGAGTCTTGTGTAGACGAATCGCGTGTCTGGCGTACTAAATTATAATCCTGGTACCTTTGATAACTATTTACATCACTGGTTTGATGCCACTGCTGGTGGACGTTTCGTCCCCGAGGGTATCACCAGCCCAGTAGTCAGCACTTCGGTGTTGACATGAATATCAATAATGTGGTCATTTTTTTTAAATTTCCTGTTTACAAAACTTTGAATTTTTAAAACTAAAGATTTTCTTATTCCAGGCATAGCTTATCTTAGCCGTATTTGGCACAACTTTTTGGAATTTTGGATCCTCAATGCTCTTCAACTTTGCTCTTGTTTGGCTTTATAAATATTTTGATATGAGCGTCACTGATGAGTCTTATGTAGACGAAACGCGTGTCTGGCGTACTAAATTATAATCCTGGTACCTTTGATAACCACTGGGTCAATGCCACTGCTGGTGGACGTGTCGTCCCCGAGGGTATCACCAGCCCAGTAGTCAACACTTCGGTGTTGACATGTATATCAATAATGTGGTCATTTTTATAAATTTCCTGTTTACAAAACTTTGCATTTTTCAAAAAACTAAAGATTTTCTTATTCCAGGCATAGATTACCTTAGCCGTATTTGGCACAATTTTTGGGAATTTTGGATCCTCAATGCTCTTCAATTTTGTACTTGTTTGGCTTTATAAATATTTGAGATGAGCGTCACTGATGAGTCTTATGTAGACGAAACGCGCGTCTGGCGTACTAAATTATAATCCTGGTACCTTTGATACCCATTGTGTCTCTGTTGTGTCGTAGTTCTCTTATATTTGATACGTTTCCCTCAGTTTTAGTTTGTAACCCGGATTTGTTTTTTCTCTACCGATTTATGAATTTTGAACAGCGGTATACTACTGTTGCCTTTATTTATATGTGTGGAACAATTAGTGTACCATATAAAAGCTGGGACAGATATTATACAATATCAAACAGTTTTCCTCACTAAAAAGCATTAATAAGTTGTAAATGGTATAATTTTAAGTGTTCCAACTTGCCACTGCATTTAACCTTTTGTTTGTTTTTATTAAAAAAAAATGTTTTCCTTTATAGAAAACTTTGTTTTCATCATAGCATATGACATTGTCATTTTATCATTAATATTTGTATTATAATTCCAATGTTTATAGGGCAGATACATGCTTCTGATTCGTTGTTTACATACCCCGTGGGCAAAACTCACCAGTCATTCCAACACGTTGACTTTAGACCTATATTTAACGTTACTGACCAATGTCCGGGTAATGTTGCCGATGTATGTGGCGATGACCAGGCCTGTAGATTTGACTTCTGTACAACAGATGACTCCAGTTTGGCTGAATCCACCAGAATCATGACAGAAGAAATCGAGGTTATGGCTGAAGTAGCTCTACCAGGTTTATTTCAAAAACATAGATACGAACATGTTGTCATGTTGATTTTTTTTCCTGGTCTCATATTTGACATATTCTTTTAGAAATTCATTTCTAGAAAATTTTAGTGTAATTTAAGATCCTTGAAATATTTATATTTGACTCGGTCATTTACTTTTACAACTATAAAGAAATGAGAGAATGACTTTCAAAATACACCGTGATGTTTATTTTAGCCATTAAGTACACTAAAGAATCAGGTTATGTATAGCAATGTCATTTTTACTGTTATGACGTAATAACAAAGAAACTACAAACGACGTGTATAAAAACAAACACAAAAGAGAACATCAAAATATAAATAACATAAGGTCAAAGCTATGACCGAACAAACCAAATTGTCATTGAGTCAAGGATATGACCAAAACAAACCAAATCAAGTCAAAGCCTTGGCCACAAGAAACCAAGTTTCCATTGAGATAAAGCTATGACAAAAAGAAACAAAATTAACTTTGGGGTACAACTATGACAAAAGGAAACAAAATTAACATTAAGGCAAAGCTATATGGAAAAAAAATCGTAACATTGAGGCAAAACTATGACAAAAAGAAACAAACTTAACATAAAGGCAAAGCTATGACAAAAAGACTCAAAATGTACATTGAGTCAAAGTTATGACTAAAGGAAACCAACTACTCATTCAGGCAAATATATGACCAAACAAGGCTATGATAAAAAAAAAAAAAAAAAAAAAAAAAAACCACACACACCGTATACGTTAAAACATTTCAAAATAACATACAAGAACACAGAAAACTTCAATAGAATGAAAGCAGACTTCACTATAAACGAACTATCTTGGGGTGCCTTAGAAGTTGCATTACTATTTGTGCTACAAGTGGTACTCACCATTTTACTCATGTTATATTACGTTAGTACCAATTGTTGCTAACTTTCTCATTGTTTGGTTGCAAGTTGAAAAGTTCTCTTTCTGACAATTAAACCACGTCGTCTTGCTTTTAGTTATATTGTTTTATTTTTAATGCTGAGCGGATATTGTTTTATGTCTTATCTGTATTTCAATTTCTCATTTTCTATTCGTATGTAAAAGTAAAGATAAATCATCACCCAGTTTATTTATATAATGTTAGTTTAAATCAACTATGTACAGGATTTATTTGTTTTACAGTTTGATTTAGAAGAAATACCAATATAGTTAGATAATACAATTAATTACACAATTACTGACACAATTTTATATTAATATTCTTGTAATTGTTAAAACATACATCAAATAACATAATTACAAACCTAATCTCAATTTATATCCATTTTTTGTTTAATTTACTAGTAACGTCTACTTTTGTGTCGTTGATACATTCCTGTGACGCACAGTTTGTTGTTTTATTATGCTGTTTTTGTGGACTGTCCTAGACTATTTTTGGCAATCGTCGTTATTCTGTTGTAAACATGTCGAAATGAACTGCTGATAGATTTATGTATTTCTCCACCCTCAGTGTTTTTGCATTTATTTGAATTGTATTCCTGTCATGTAATGTTGTCATTTTAGCGGTATATGTATTTAACATTACCATAAAGCGCGATGTTTGGCTAGCCACCTTTTTTTCTTAAAAAAATGTCCTGTACTCAGTCAGGCATTTGTTATCTAATAGTTCGTTTCTATGTATTGTCGTTTATTTTTGTTGCACTTCAGTGCCTCTGTTGTTTCGTTGTTTTCCTCTTATTGATAATGTGTGTTTCCTTCGGATTTAGTTTGTAGCCCGGATTTGTTTTCTCTCAGTCGATTTATAACTTTTGAACAGCGTTATACTACCGTTGCCTTTATTTTATATCCAATTAAACACTCGTTCGCTTCTGTTATAAACATTATGATTTTATAGTTTCTGTCCATATATCAATGTTTTGAATTTCATATGATGATTAATAGATTTTGAATGTTTTATAGTTTATTGTTTGACTGATCTTTCGTCTATTTATTTAATATTCAGCTTGTGGCGAGCCCGGAAACATCACCAATGGCTACTGGAATTTCACAGGGAAGTCAGCAAATCTTCTTTGTGAGGAAAATTATATATCAAATGGTCAAACTTTAATTATGTGTTCTGATGATGGTCAGTGGAGTGTAATGAACACAATATGTGAGCTAAAACGTAAGTTATTATGTGTTCTGATGAGGGTCAGTTGAGTGTTATAAACACTACATATGAGCTCAAACGAAGGTAATTATCATTAATGTTTCTCGGGACAAGTTGTTTAACAAGATTACCAAATGGTTTGATTTTCAGTGATTTTAAACGTAAAATTAAAAGAGGTGGTATGGCTTTGATTTATAAAAAACGTAAATACAATTATCTTGTCTTATGGAGAGATAAATCCTACTTTGTAAAAATTCGCTCTGGTTCTAAAAAAAAATCTCTTAAACTGACATTATCAAGATGCTTGATTTCATGATTGACAACAAATTCGTTACCTTTGGAGGACGTGTTTTTCAACAGACTATCTAACTGTGTCCCTCTTCTTGTCGCCTTGTTCCTTTATTCTTAAGAGACTGACTTCATACGGGAACTTCTTATGAAGAAAGACAAGCTAGCAGTATCCTTTAACTTTACTTTCCGCTATATAGATGGTGTTCTCTCACTAAATAATTCTAAATTTGGAGACCATGTTCAACGCATCTATCCCAACGAACTAGAGATAAAGGATACAACAGATACAGTTAAGTCTGTCGCATACCTTGACTTACCTCTAGACAATGACAATGAGGGTCGGTTAAAAACAAAACTTTTCGACAAAAGAGATGATTTCAGCTTCCCAATTGTGAACTTTCCATTTCTATGTAGCAACGTTCGAATAGAGCTTGCATATCTCCCAATTCATACGATATTCCAGGGCTTGTATTTTCTATCTTGATTTTCTAAATAGAGAGTTGCTGCTCACAAGGAAACTATTAAACCAAGAGTTCCAAATGATGAAGTTGACATCTTTCTTTCGTAAATTTTACGGTCACCATCACGAGTTGGTTGGTCGCTATGGAATATCCGTTTCACAGATTATATTGGATATATTTCTTATGTCGTAACTACACGATTGTGACCTTCCTAATTATACTTATTCCCTAGTTCGTAATAACATGAGCAAAAAGACGAGTGCCACATGTTGAGAAGGATCTACTAATCCTTCCGGAGCACCTGAGATCAACACCCAGCTTTTGGTGGGGTTCGTGTTGCTTTGTCTTTTTTTTTCTATGTAATGTTTTGTGTATTGATGTTTATCTGTTTATCTTTTTTTTCTTTTTTAGCCATGGCGTTGTCAGTTTATTTTCGATTTATGAATTTGAATGTCCCTCTGGTATCTTTCCGCCCTCTTTCAGTAAATACAATTAATGTTTCTTGAGACAAGTTTGATAACAAGATGGCCAGACTGGTTTAGGGTAAATGATTTGAAACGTTAATAAACATTATTAGTATTTCTTAACACCAGTCTTTTAACAAGATGGTCAAAATGGTTAATGTTCCATGGCAAGTAATGAACATACATGCAAAATTTGATATTAAGAAAAAAAGAAATATATTTTTAACGATAGGCGAAAGATACCAGAGGGACATTCAAACTCATATGTTTAGAATAAACAGACAATGATTATGTCATGTCTAAAAACACAACAGACAAACTATAGTACACAAAACACAACATAGAAAACTAAAGACTAGTAAGCAACATGAACCCTACCAAAGAAACTAGGGGTGATCGCAGGTGCGGTGGACGGCTAAGCAGATCCTGGTCCACAAGTGGCACGCGTCGTGTTGATAATGTTATTACAAATCCAGTATTTAGTCTATTTCGATTGATCACATAAGTGAAAAGAATAAGGGATTGTAGACATTAGGAACCTATCCGTTATCACCTGTGAAACGGATATTTGATAATTGGCAACTTACTCGTGACCGCAACAATCTCGACAGGATGACTTCAACTTCAGCACTTGAAACGCTTGGTTTTATTGCTTCCTTGTTAGCAGGAACCCTCTATCAAGTACATCATGATTGGAAATACAAGCCCTGGTATATATTGTATCAATTGGGAGATAGAAACTCCGTCTGCAGGCGAAAATGGATGTTACTACATATTTTGGGAAAATTAAATAATATCTTGTATCGCAAAGTTTTGTTTTCAACTGACACTCATTGTCAATTTCTAAATGTAAGTCAATATAAGTTTATTTTAAGTTTCGCCTGATAGGAACGCTTAGAGACATAGATCTCAGATTAATAGAAGTAATTATTATGTTGTGTAAATAAGAACCATTCTGACTTGTTTTTAAAAAAGCAAATTGTAGTATCTTATAATAACTTTGATCGGATGAGTTAAGCAGTGTAATAAGAATAAAGGAACAGTGAATTTAATGGATTTTAACAAATTAAGTTTACATTTCGTTGGATATATATAAGACACATTGTTGGTAATGATACCTATACATTTTCATCTAATTACATTTATGGCGTTTAATTTCTAGTTTGATTTAATCCTATTTTCTAGCATGTGATGATATGTCAAATTTTACTCATGGATATTGGAATGTAAACAACAGATCAGCAGATTTAGTTTGTATTGATAATTACCTTACAAAAGACAGCATTGTCCTTCAGTGTTTTGACAATGGTACATGGGGTATACCAGTCAATATCAATAATGCGTGTCAAAGAATTGGTAAGTTCTTATTGCTTATAAAGCCGGAGTAATTGTAATATGTACTTTGGTACTTGCATGGTTAAAGTGATAAAATTAAAGTACATGTTTAACTTAGAAATTGAATTAAGAATAAGAAATGTAAGCGTTTTACAACAAATAGTGTTGCATCGTTATTCATACTATAAATGTTTTTTTCTAGATTGATGACTTTAATTTGAAGAATAATTTATATCTTGAATTTTTACAATTTGAATGAGAAAGGAGTAGGTCCGGTAAGGGCCGATTTTGGCCTCAAATTTCAGGTTCATCTGACGAAAGATTTTGGACATTTTTTAAACACTTAAGTATCTATTTCAGTTGATTCAATTAGTTTATGTGAAAGAATTTAACTGATTTAGTCATTTAAAACGATCCGAAAAATATATCAAATATGCCCAAAAAATTTCACTTTTCAGATGTTTTTTGTAAAAACTTAAAGGGGCACTAGCTACGATATATATAAAAAAATAAAGTATGATTTTTTTTAGATCAATCATTAATCAAATTGGAATAATGAAATAATAATTTGCTTTTAGCAATCAGTTTCCTTTAATTTTGTTGAAATAAGCGATTAAACATAATTTTTGACTGATTCACTTGCAAGTGAAAACGTCATCATCATTCTAACCGGTATTCATGTGAACTTTAAGTTAACCCCTAGCTAGAGATTGACAACGCATGCATTGTACGTGTACTGGTTATTTAAAGAAAAAGAATGTCAACAATGAAAGTGAAACTACGGTAAATCATTTGATTACTAATTCGATGCACATAAAATCATTCTTATATGGTTAAAAACAATGAGAAACATCTATTTTTAATCTATAAAATAAATTCAAACAGACCTATAAAAATGCAATTGCACGTGTTGGTTTAATCTATTCGTATCTTTATTTTTGTTTACATCGCTTATATGGTCATCTGAGGTCAAATCGATAGTTAATTAGATGGCGTCTGGACTAAAATACACACGAAACGAACCTATATATTATCTACCCCATGCTCTGTAAACTGTTTATTTTAGACTTTTGATAGTTTGGATAAATGTTTTACATTGTTATAAACCAAATATGAGAATTTGAGTCAAATCGGTTACAATGAATTTGACAGCTAGTGCCCCTTTAAAATAGCTGCATCCGTGTTTACCTCAACCTTTATATATGTTATGTATAATCATCAAATATAACTTACATTTCAATATTATGAATGAACACAAATGTGGCCTCTTTCATTTAAGACGG
Source organism: Mytilus galloprovincialis (assembly GCF_965363235.1). Taxonomy (NCBI): domain Eukaryota; kingdom Metazoa; phylum Mollusca; class Bivalvia; order Mytilida; family Mytilidae; genus Mytilus; species Mytilus galloprovincialis. The sequence continues at coordinate 115,449,309 of NC_134839.1, read as the reverse complement.
AAACCGTCTAGAATTTAACTAAAATGCTAAAATTGTGATAATTTCAGTAATTTAGCATGACTTAAGGATGCTAGTACCCGATATATGTGCATTGTATTGTCAAAATAGGTCATATTAATGTAGCAAAAGCATTCTGTTTTCCAAAAAATAACTAAAAGTATACATTTTAACAATTTTGTAAAACTGCTATATTTTGGGGCCAAAAAGGGTGCTTACTGGACCTACTCCTTTTCAAAGATTTACTTGAAAAAAACTTGTATGAATGTTTAAAGTCATATGAAACATATGAAACGAGTTAATGGGGAAAAATAATAAATATCCAATTCTTAAAACAATGCATGTATATACCATAAACTTAGTCTTCTGTGCACGATTTTATCATTTCTTACGCAAACATATCGTATAATCGCATATGACTTTTAATATTCTCGACAAGACACTCTAAATATAGCCGCTAAGTTATTGTTTTAACATGCTATCTAAAACATAAATGCAAAATACATTCTTTGTGGGCATTATATACTAGTAAGATTTAACATTTTCATTTGGAATGAATATTGTGTTCAGCCTGTGACCTTCCAGAACCTATTGACAATGGGAAGTGGAATATTAGTGGACGGAGTGCTGAACTAGTGTGTGCTGACTACTGTACCTTAAATGGGTCTTCACTACTGAACTGTGACAATGAAGGTGTTTGGGAGTTAATAACATCAGCATGTTTAAGACCGGGTATGTCTTCAGAGATTATTAAATGTCAACACAAAATATCGGCTTTACCTTAAAGTGTGAATTGTTCTGGTAAACTAAAACGAAAAATCCCGAACATTACCGGAATGTTTCATTCCATACTTACAAACCTCTGACTTGCTTCATTCGGAAATTAAAGAAATGTTCTTTTGGTTTTAAATCCGTATTTTATCTCTCAGTGATTAAACGTTATGATAGAGAGCAACAATTAAATCTTTGTTCCTTTAACAAATATAAATAATGTATGTACATGTAGAAAAAGAGGCGTACGCACTCCTCAGATCGGAATGAAATATCTACTTGAAATCTTCAAATGGAAAATCGCCTCACTACTGTAGAAGATCGTAGAACTATCAAGTATCTGTTTTTAATGACAATTTAGTCCTTCAATTGTGATTGTTTGTGACGGCGATGCAGTACTTGTCGAGTGATTGTGTGTGATGGCGATGTAGTATTTGTCTTGTGATTGTTTGCGATGGCAATGTAGTATTTGTAACATGATTGTGTGTGATGACTATGTAGTTTTTGTCACGTGATCGTGTGTGATGGCGATGTTGCTTTTGTCACGTGGTAGTGGGTGATTACAGAGGGGGGGCAAGGGGTTTAACTGTTATGCTGTTATGGGGCATTTTGATTCTTTGTTATCTGTTATTCTGAAAATATATTTGCTGTTAGCTGTTATTGTCTTATTCATTGTTAGCTGTTATTGGACTATTAGGTTTTTTGTTATCTGTTATTGTGATAATGTATTTGCTGTTAACTGTTATTGAAAATTGGAATGTTAGCATTTGTTTTGACAGCCAATATTCGGTAAAAATTGAAGATTATTGAACATAGGGGTCTACCACTAGTAATATGGTGGTCCCGTATTCGGTGAAGGATTTCATAAACATATACCCATCACAGATCATCACATAAACATATTAATAGAACGGTTAGGTCCAGGCATCTCCAGTATATCTTATGATTATCCTTTGTAATGAAATCCTTTTTTTTTTGTGAACATGTAGCTTGCTATTCAGTGTGAGCCAAGGCTCCGTGTTAAAAGCTGTATTTTGACCTACATGTACAATGGTTTACTTTTATAAATTGTTACTTGGATGGAGAGTTGTTTCATTGGCACTCATACCACATCTTCCTATATCTATGTAGTTTTTTTTTTGTATGGGGATATTGTTCCTCGTTTCCAGTACGTACATATTAAATTCGAACAATTCTTAATATGACAAAAAGGAAATATATGGCCAGGGATGTCTGATGAGGATGTCAATTAAGAACTAGGTCCTTACAACCATATAATAAAGTACACAGACTCAGATCTGTGATTCTTTTCAAAGCAGAACCAAATACATTGTACAATAAAAGTTCCAACCATGTCCTGGGTTCTGAAGCTGCACACAACTCATTACAAACAAAGATGTAGTTCGTCTTCAAGCCATTGTTCCACTACTTTACTATGTATTCTACTAACTTACATGTACTAGTACACTAAAAAAAACCTGATAATAAATTGTTCAAATATAGCCTTTGAAAATAGTAGAATAAATTACTTTGGGAGTTTCAAAATTAGTTCGAAGTACTTGATAAATTGCATGCTTATAATTGGTGCTTTTGATTTTTCTACCCTACATACCTCTGTGGTCATAGTCTTATTTAGAGAAAAAAAAACACACCTCATGCATTGAACGTGCATTTAAAAAAAATCAGAATGCGAATATATATATTCAAACTCTTTCAGGTCATTTTTTAGTAATAACAAACAAAAGAACTATGTCAATTAGACCTGCTTTGATACCATAACTTTTACAAAATATCATTTTTGTCTGCTATGGAGTTTCCATATATCGTCAAGTTATCAGATTTCCAATGGGGACTAATTGTGCACCACTAATTGCAGACCTGTTTCTGTATTGTTATGAGTTACAATTAATGGAAACATTCAGCAACTGGAGGGATTGTGCTTGATTTTCATATGATGGAGACATAATCTTTCAATCAGTCCAGGAACTGACTTATTTAATATTTCATTTACTGTTATCTGTTTTTGTCCATTTTTATTCCTTGTTATCTGTTATAAGCCAAATCAATTTGCTGTTTTGCTGTTATTGGGACCCCCCTTGCCCCCCCTCATTACAGTGTAGTATTTTTCAAATGATTGTTTGTGATGGCTATGTACAATTTGTCAGGTGATTGTTTGGGTTGCCGATGACGTAGGTGTGAAGTGATTATTTGTGATGGCGATGTTGTTTTTTGAAGTGATTGTTCGTGATCGCGATGTCAATTAATAAATTGTGGCGGCGATATAGTATTTGTCACGTGATTATTAGTAGTGGCACTGTACTGTAGTAGTTGTCACGTGATGCTTTGTAGTGGCGATATAGTATTTGTCACGTAATTGTTTGTGTTGGCGATATAGATTTGTCACGTGATTGTTTGTGATAACGATGTAGTATTTGTCATGCGATATTTTTAAAAGTTGTCTGCTTTATTTGAACTCACATGTTCTCTTTGGTTATTCCCTATACTTTTGTATTTTTAGTTTCAATGCAGTCTTTACCATCTCAAGCGGACACAAAGATTTTAGTGCAGGTTGTTTTGCCAGTTGTGGTGGCTTTAGTCCTATTAATTATAGGAATACTTGTAGTCCGACGTGTGAGAAATATACAAAAATATGATGAAGATCAAACGAAATATGAATTTGTCAAAAATTCTAATCAGAAATTAGATAGTGCGTGCTACACTACTGTGATGTAGATTTGTGCGATTTTAATATTTTTACCAAACATTTTCTCGTTTTTTATAATCTTTATCAACATTTGATCTAATTTTGTTGAACTTGTACACCCCGACTAATTGAATAAATACAATCATTTACTGTATGTACAATAATAACTGTTAGATGTACATTTAATATTGTTAAATTTATAATTACTTACTGTAAGTTGATTAACGGGGACATTTTGTCAATTTTACAGATGCGTTTTGCCTTTATGTTTATATTGATGTACGAAATATTTTGTTATCTTAATACTTGTATTTAAGTGTGTATTGTATTTCTCCTTTACTTGCGTATTCAATATATATTATCCCTGTATTATCCATGCCTTCAATGTAAAAGCTCAAGTTATAAATTTCCTTCCTTATGAAAACCAAAATCTGCGAAAAACATTATGTATCGCTCTGAAGAAAATCCCTCAGGTACCTATATGAATCGCCAATAAGTGAAATCTACAAGTACAATCATGTTCTGCTGATAATTAAATCCTTCATCTATCTTCATGTATCGCCGATAAGTAAATTCTACAAGTAGCACCATGTATCGCCAATTGGTAAATTTTACAAGCAGAATCATGTATCGCCGATAAGTGAATTCTACAAGTAGCATTATGTATCGCCGATAAGTGAATTCTTCGGGTATCATCATGTATTGCCGATAAGTTAATTCTACAAGTAGCGTTATGTTTCGCCGATAAGTAAATTCTACAAGTACAATCATGTTTTCGCCGATAAGTAAATTTTACAAGTAGCATCATGTATCGTTGATAAAAGAGGGACGAAAGATACCAGAGGGACAGTCAAACTCATAAATCGAAAATAACTGACAAAGCCATGGCTAAAATGAAAAGGACAGACAAATAATAGTACACATGACACAATATAGAAAACTAAAGAATAAACAACACGAATCCAACCAAAAAATAGGGGTGATCTCAGGTGCTCCGGAAGGGTAAGCAGATCCTGCTCCACATGTGGCAACCGTCTTGTTGCTTATGAGATAACAAATCCGGTAAATAGTCTTATTCGGTAGGTCACATTTATGAAAGGGAAGGAGATTGTAGTTACGACGTAATGAACATATCCGATATCATTTGTGAAACGGTTATTCCGTAACGGTCAACCAACTCGTGATGGCGTCCGTAAAATTTACGAAGAGATGATTTCAACTTCACCATTTGGAACTCTTGATTTAATAGCTTCCTTGTGAGCAACAACCCTCTATCAAGAAAATCATGATAGGAAATGCAAGCACGGGAATATCGTATCAATTGGGAGATATATACACCGTATGCAGGTGCTGCTGGAATGTTGCTACTTAGAAATGAAGTTCACAATTGGATAGCTGAAATCATCTCTTTTGTCGTAAAGTTTTGTTATCAATCGACCCTCATTGTCAATTTCTAGATGTAAGTCAAGATATGAGACCGAGTTAACTGTATCTGTTGTATCCTTTATCTCTAGTTCAATAGCATAGATGCGTTCGACATAGTCACCAAAATTTGAAATATTTAGTGAAAGAACATCATTTATATAGCGGAAATTAAAGTTAAAGAATATTGCTAAATTCTTATCTTTCATCTAAGAAGTTCCTGTATGAAGTCAGCCTCATAATAATAAAGAAACAAGTCGGCAAGAAGAGGGGCACAATTCGTTCCCATCGGAATGCCGATAGTCTGTTGAAAAACACGTCCTCCGAACGTAACAAATATGTTGTCAACCAAGAAATCAAGCAACTTGATAATGTCAGTTTTAGAGAATTTTTTGTTTGAATCAGAGTGATCCTTTACAAAGTAGGATTTATCCTTTCTTAAGACAGGATACTTGTATCTTCGTTGGCCATTCTTTTTTATGAAACAAAGCAATACCAACTCTTTCAATTTGTCTTTTAGTTTGGAATGTGGAATACTTGTATAAAGTGTAGAAAAGTCAAATGTTTTAAAACTATTACAAGATGAAAGAGAGTTAGATTGTATGTACTCGAAAAGATCTTAAAATTTTTTAAGTTTCCACATCTGATTCACGCCACCTCTACGACGAGTGCCACATGTGGAGCAGGATCTGCTTACCCTTCCGGAGCACCTGATATCACCCCTAGTTTTTGGTGGGGTTCGTGTTGTTTATTCTTTAGTTTTCTATGTTGTGTCATGTGTACTATTGTTTGTCTGTTTGTCTTTTTCATTTTTAGCCATGGCGTTGTCAGTTTATTTTCGATTTATGAGTTTGACTGTCCCTTTGGTATCTTTCGTCCCTCTTTTTTCTTCTAGAATAGGCAGTTTCACAATAACTTTGAAGCCTGTCTTTGATTGCTAAAAAAATAGATGTTAATAATTTAGAAAGAGGTTTCGTGGAGCACTTGGAAGACCCAGCAATATACCGTTGTTTGTAAGGACACTTCTGCAGTTTAGGCGTCCAATACAGGATTAAGTTAATTCTACAAGAAGCAACATATTGCGTTAATGAATAAAGTTTACAAGTAGCATCATGTATGCCGATAAGTGAATTGTACAAAAATCATTATGTGTCGTTGATGGATAAAAATTCTTCAGGTTTCATCATGCATCACCGATAAGTAAATTCTACAGGTTTCCTCATGCATCACCGATAAGTAAATTCTACAGGTTTAATCATGCATCACCGATAAGTAAATTCTACAGGTTTCATCATGCATCACCGATAAGTAACTTCTTCAGGTTTCATCATGCATCACAGATAAGTAAATTCTTCAGGTTTCATCATGCATCACCGATCAGTAAATTATACAGGTTTCATCATGCATCACCGATCAGTAAATTCTACAGGTTTCATCATGCATCACCGATCAGAAAATTCTACAGGTTTCATCATGCCTCACTGATAAGTAAATTTCTACAGGTTTCATCATGCATCACCGATAAGTAATTATACAGGTTTCATCATGCATCACCGATCAGTAAATTCTACAGGTTTCATCATGCATCACCGATCAGAAAATTCTACAGGTTTCATCATGCCTCACTGATAAGTAAATTTCTACAGGTTTCATCATGCCTCACCGATAAGTAATTTTTACAGGTTTCATCATGCATCACCGATCAGTAAATTTTACAGGTTTCATCATGCATCACCGATCAGTAAATTCTACAGGTTTCATCATGCATCACCGATCAGTAAATTCTACAGGTTTCATCATGCATCACCGATCAGTAAATTCTACAGGTTTCATCATGCATCACCGATCAGTAAATTCTACAGGTTTCATCATGCATCACCGATCAGTAAATTCTACAGGTTTCATCATGCATCACCGATCAGTAAATTCTACAGGTTTCATCATGCATCACCGATCAGTAAATTCTACAGGTTTCATCATGCATCACCGATCAGTAAATTCTACAGGTTTCATCATGCACCACCGATCAGTAAATTCTTCAGGTTTCATCATGCATCACCGATCAGTAAATTCTTCAGGTTTCATCATGCATCACCGATCAGTAAATTCTTCAGGTTTCATCATGCATCACCGATCAGTAAATTCTACAGGTTTCATCATGCATCACCGATCAGTAAATTCTACAGGTTTCATCATGCATCACCGATCAGTAAATTCTGCAGGTTTCATCATGCATCACCGTAAATTCTTCAGGTTTCATCATGCATCACCGATAAGTTAATTCTTCAGGTTTCATCATGCATCGCCTATAAGAAAATTTATAAGTCCAAAGAAAGACAAACAAAACTACCACTAAATTTTTCAAACGATTTACCAAAGAAAAGGTAAAATATTTCAAAATGCCATTTTGTCTTTTAAAAATAAATTATTTCCCTTTCATTTTGTCTTTTAAAAAAATGAATTATTTCCCTTATTTCATCAAAAATTTAATTCTAGAGAAATGGCTTTTAAATGAACAAAGAGAAAAGCTAAAATCGTGAAAATTGAACTTGACATGTAACTTGTCATGATAAGACAATAAACCAAATATCAACCATGTTGACTTATTTGCAGATCTAACTGTGCTGTTTGCAGTTATCTATAACTATTTTTATATTTAAGATAATAACCAAAAACTGCAAAATTTCCTTAAAATTACCAATTCAGGGCAGATAAATCTAAACCTGACGAACAATTCTACTCATGCCATTTTTTTCTCTAAATGGTTTAGTTTCAGAGATATAATCCAAAAGATGCACAGGTTTAATCCACCATTTTCTACGTTTGAAAATGCCTGTACCAAGTCAGGAATATGACAGTTCTTGTCCATTCGTTTTTGATGTGTTTTGTCATTTGATTTTGCCATGTAATTATGAGCTTTCCGATTGGATTTTCCTCTGAGTTCAGTATTTTTGTGATATTACTTTTAACCCGATGTTCTATTGTAAGCCATGGTGGCCATCTTGGTTGATGAGTTGGTACATCAGATATATTTTTTAAACTTGATACCCTAAGAATGATTTAGGGTAAGTTTTGTTTTATTTGGCCCAGTAGTTTCAGAGAAGATTTTTGTAAAAGTTAACAGATGATGATGAAGACGGACAACAGACGCCAAGTGATGAAAAAAGCTCACTTGGCTCTTTTGGGCCAGGTGATCTAAACTAGAGGCTCTAAAGAGCATGTGTCGCTCACCTTGGTCTATGTGAATATTTAACAAAGGAAACAGATGGATTCATGCCCTTTTTGGCCCCTAATTCCTAAACTGTTGGGACCAAAACACCCAAAATCAATCCCAACCTTCCTTTTATGGTCATAAACCTTGTGTTTAAATTTCATGATATTTCTATTTACTTTTACTAAAGTTAGAGTGTGAAAACCAAATGTCTTTGGACGACGAAGACGACGCCAATGTGATACCAGTATACGACCAAAAAATTGAAAATTTTTGCGATCTTATAAAAATAAATTGTCAGCTTATCACCTAAAGTCAATACAACATTTCTTTATACATAATTTAAAGGCAGTGTAAGGGAGGTAATTCAAACATTACATTGTACTTAATATTGTCCAATAACCAAACAAGAGTGCACACGCTGAAATGTCTCGCCTCCTTTACTAATCGTTGATATTATGTTGATAGTCCTAAATATAAAGCTTTATTACAAACTGTCACATAAACTTAACATTAACCAAGAAAACTAAAGATTTACCAATGAACCATGAAAATGAGGTCGAGGTCAGATGAACCATGTCAGGCAGACATGTACAGCTAACAATTCTTCCATACAACAAATATAGTTGACCTATTTCTTATAGTTTAAGAACTACAGACCAAAACATAATCAAAGTGCAGATTGCTCTGAGGGATACGATTGCCGTTGTTTCATTGACACATGACTGTATACATGTAGCTGGATAATATTATTTTCAAAACTAATTCAACTGCACATTTAAAATAGTTACAAAATAGCCAATCACGGATAAAAGTGTATGAACAATGTAATCAGGCCTATGTTTTATTTTTGTACTATCAATTCCAAGTTTACTTTCCACAGCAGTCACTGAGACTCAGACTGAGAGAAGGTATTTCACTTCGTATCTTATCACATATTTCCCCGAGGGTATCACCAGCCCAGTAGTCACCACTTCGGTGTTGACATGAATATCAATTATATGGTCATTTTTATAAATTTTCTGTTTACAAAACCTTGAATTTTTCGAAAAACTAAGGATTTTCTTACCCCAGGAGTAGATTACCTTAGCCGTATTTGGCACAACTTTTTGAAATTTTGAATCGTCAATGCTCTTCAACTTTGTATTGATTTGGCTTTTTAACTATTTTGATCTGAGCGTCACTGATGAGTCTTATGTAGACGAAACGCGCGTCTGGCGTATAAAATTATAATCCTGGTACTTTTGATAACTATTTTCCTACGTTAATTCTAGGAGGAACCCCATTCCTAACTCTTGAAATATTTAATTTCCTTTGGGTCAGTGATCATGACTCCTTTCCGTACACATTTATCGGTTTAAAATGCGATCGTTTTTTAATATAATACGACGTTTATTGACAGAACGAGCTAACACTCGACGTGTTGTATTGGGACCGTTGTTTTGATTCAGTATTCACGGAAGTCTTCCGGAAGGGAGACAACTCGAAACGAGAATATGGAAGACTCCATTTCGCCTGAAGGGGTGTTCTCCGACGAGGACTAATTTATTTTAATTTAAATGATGCATATGATTTAAAATTATGCAACAACAATAACCTTCAATAGCAGACATACATAGAAAAGATCATATGAGTTATAAATTAATTAATTGAGTGGAGAATCCAGAGCAACCATTCAATCCAAAACCCCTTGAAGTCAAGAAAACTATACGCATGCGCACAATTTCCAAAACAAACCATGGAGCAAGAACGTACAAATGTATATTAAATGTTTATTAAACGACCTAGATGGTTCTCTATTTCTTTGTGGAAGTACAATCTCAAATATCAGTTTCATAACGGTAACATATAAGAAAAACTCCACTTCATTTCTTAAAATGACAGAAATAGATTTATCGGAATTCAGAGAACTCTCGCATTTTATCAAAACTGGGAATTCCCTCTGACGTGTTTCTAAATTTATAAAAATACTAAATATAAATACTGCTTAATTCTGATTTTCCGTGTTGTTTAAAACACGCATATAAGTCAAGGAAATTATCAAACATGAAGATTATGAAAAGAACATTATAGGAAAGTTGTTTAAGTTCAATTCCTTTGTTAGTTTTTACCTTTTAAAGCAAGACAATCATAAGAATCTGAGATGTTCCTTAATGTTTAGAATAAAACGATTGACGTGAGGGCAATGCTCTGAGCCACCGGTATAAGTCTACAGATTGCTTGAAAGCAATCGTATACCAAAAACTCAACACTGAGTAATGAGCCGTGAAAATGAGCGACTGACATATAGATATAAAATATTTCCATACACCAAATATAGTTGTCTTATTGCATAATGTGTTAGATAATAAGACCAAAACTCACAAACTTAACTTAACTATAACCACTGAACCATGAAAATGAGGTCAAGGTCAGATGACACCTGCCAGTTGGACATGTACACCTTACAGTCCTTCTATACACTGAATATACTAGACCTATTGCTTATAGTATCTGAGATATTGACTTGACCACCAAAACTTAACCTTGTTCACTGATCCATGAAATGAGGTCGAGGTCAAGTGAAAACTGTCTGACAGGCATGAGGAAGTTGCAAGGTACCCACATACCAAGAACAGTTAACCTGTTACTTATAATAAGAGAGAATTTAATATTACAAAAAATCTTAACTTTTTTTTCAAGTAGTCAATGAACCATGAAAATGAGGTCAAGGACATTGGACGTCATTTGACTGATGGAAACTTTGTAAATTGAGGCATCTATATACAAAGTATAAAGCATCCAGGTCTTCTTCCTTCTAAAATATAAAGTGTTTAAGAAGTAAGCTTACGCCGCCTCCGGATCACTATCCCTATGTCGAGCTTTCTGCAACAAAAGTTGCTGGCTCGACAAAAATAACATTGATTTAACCCCCTTTTTTCACCCTAATTTCTAAACGGTTTGAGCCATAACCCCCCAAAGTCTATTCTTACCATTCTTTTGTGGGAAGGAAACTTGTGATATAATTTCAGAGATCCATACTGTCCCACTAGTTACTGTCTGGAAATTAGAAACATTCTTATTTGGGCCCCTTTTTGGTCCCTAATTCCTCAACTTTTGGGACAATAACCCCAAAAATCAATCCCAACCTTCCTTTTATTTGGTTATAAACCTTATGTTTAAATTTCATAGATTTCTATTTACTTATACTAAAACTATTGTTCTGAAACCAAATGTCTTGCACAACGCTGACGAGGTGATACCAATATATGACGCAAAATTTGTTGTAGTATAAATTTGTTTATAGTATCTAATAACTAACAAAAGATCAAAACTTATCATTGATTAATAAACCATGAATATGGCCAGACATGTATACCTGACAATTAACTCATACACCAAATTATAGTGGTATCTGAGGAATAGACCAAATCACAAAAAACAAACATTGTCCAGTGAACCATGAATATGGCCGGACATGTATACCTGACAATTAACTCATACACCAAATTATATTGGTATCTGAGGAATAGACCAAATCACAAAAAACAAACATTGTCCAATAAACCATGAATATGGCCAGACATGTATACCTGACAATTAACTCATACACCAAATTATAGTGGTATCTGAGGAATAGACCAAATCACAAAAAACAAACATTGTCCAGTGAACCATGAATATAGCAGGACATGTATACTTGACAATTAACTCATACACTAAATTATAGTGGTATCTGAGGAATAGACCAAATCACAAAAAACAAACATTGTCCAGTGAACCATGAATATAGCAGGACATGTATACCTGACAATTAACTCGTACACCACATTATAGTGGTATCTGAGGAATAGACCAAATCACAAAAAACAAACATTGTCCAGTGAACCATGAATATAGCAGGACATGTATACCTGACAATTAACTCATACACCACATTATAGTGGTATCTGAGGAATAGACCAAATCACAAAAAACAAACATTGTCCAATGAACCATGAATATAGCAGGACATGTATACCTGACAATTAACTCATACACCAAATTATAGTGGTATCTGAGGAATAGACCAAATCACAAAAAACAAACATTGTCCAATGAACCATGAATATGGCCAGACATGTATACCTGACAATTAACTCATACACCAAATTATAGTGGTATCTGAGGAATAAACCAAATCACAAAAAACAAACATTGTTCAGTGCACCATGAATATGGCCGGACATGTATACCTGACAATTAACTCATACACCAAATTATAGTGGTATCTGAGGAATAGACCAAATCACAAAAAACAAACATTGTCCAATAAACCATGAATATGGCAGGACATGTATACCTGACAATTAACTCATACACCAAATTATAGTGGTATCTGAGGAATAAACCAAATCACAAAAAACAAACATTGTCCAATGAACCATGAATATGGCAGGACATGTATACCTGACAATTAACTCATACACCAAATTATAGTGGTATCTGAGGAATAAACCAAATCACAAAAAACAAACATTGTCCAATGAACCATGAATATGGCCAGACATGTATACCTGACAATTAACTCATACACCAAATTATAGTGGTATCTGAGGAATAAATCAAATCACAAAAAACAAACATTGTTCAGTGAACCATGAATATGGCCGGACATGTATACCTGACAATTAACTCATACACCAAATTATAGTGGTATCTGAGGAATAGACCAAATCACAAAAAACAAACATTGTCCAGTGAACCATGAATATGGCCGGACATGTATACCTGACAATTAACTCATACACCAAATTATAGTGGTATCTGAGGAATAAACCAAATCACAAAAAACAAACATTGTCCAATGAACCATGAATATGGCAGGACATGTATACCTGACAATTAACTCATACACCAAATTATAGTGGTATCTGAGGAATAAACCAAATCACAAAAAACAAACATTGTCCAATGAACCATGAATATGGCCAGACATGTATACCTGACAATTAACTCATACACCAAATTATAGTGGTATCTGAGGAATAAACCAAATCACAAAAAACAAACATTGTCCAATGAACCATAAATATAGCAGGACATGTATACCTGACAATTAACTCATACACCAAATTATAGTGGTATCTGAGGAATAAACCAAATCACAAAAAAACAAACATTGTCCAATGAACCATGAATATGGCCGGACATGTATACCTGACAATTAACTCATACACCAAATTATAGTGGTATCTGAGGAATAGACCAAATCACAAAAAACAAACATTGTCCAGTGAACCATGAATATGGCCGGACATGTATACCTGACAATTAACTCATACACCAAATTATAGTGGTATCTGAGGAATAAACCAAATCACAAAAAACAAACATTGTCCAATGAACCATGAATATGGCAGGACATGTATACCTGACAATTAACTCATACACCAAATTATAGTGGTATCTGAGGAATAGACCAAATCACAATAAAGGGCTGCGCTTTAGCGCATGATACGCCCGTTGCTCTTTTAACTTGTCTTTTATGCTTTAAATGTATTGTCCCAAAATTGGAAAATCCCCCCTTTTTTAAGCATAAAAATTCATAACACGGAAATGTAAAATCTGAAATTTATAAAAGTTGAAAGGGAGCTTACATCAATAGATATAAACAATTCACCAAAGTTTCATGGACATTGGTGAAAGCCTTTTTGAGTTATTGTCCGAAGTGTTAAAAATCCCCCTTTTTTTATGAATAAAGCCCCATAAATCCAAAACTTAAAATCTGAAATTAATAAAAATTGAAAGGGAGCTTACATCAATAGATATAAACAATTCACCAAAGTTTCATGGACATTGGTGAAAGCCTTTTTGAGTTATTGTCCGAAGTGTTAAAAATCCCCTTTTTTTTATGAATAAAGCCCCATAAATCCAAAACTTAAAATCTGAAATTAATAAAATTGAAAGGGAGCTTATATCAATAGATATAAACAATTCACCAAAGTTTCATGGACATTGGTGAAAGCCTTTTTGAGTTATTGTCCGAAGTGTTAAAAATCCCCCTTTTTTTATGAATAAAGCCCCATAAATCCAAAACTTAAAATCTGAAATTAATAAAAATTGAAAGGGAGCTTACATCAATAGATATAAACAATTCACCAAAGTTTCATGGACATTGGTGAAAGCCTTTTTGAGTTATTGTCCGAAGTGTTAAAAATCCCCCTTTTTTTATGAATAAAGCCCCATAAATCCAAAACTTAAAATCTGAAATTAAAAAAAAACGAAAGGGAGCTTACATCAATAGATATAAACAATTCACCAAAGTTTCATGGACATTGGTGAAAGCCTTTTTGAGTTATTGTCCGAAGTGTTGAAAATCCCCCCTTTTTTATGAATAAAGCCCCATAAATCCAAAACTTAAAATCTGAAATTAAAAAAAAACGAAAGGGAGCTTACGTCAATAGATATTAACAATTCACCAAAGTTTCATGGACATTGGTGAAAGCCTTTTTGAGTTTTTGTCCGAAGTGTTGAAAATCCCCCCTTTTTTATGAATAAAGCCCCATAAATCCAAAACTTAAAATCTGAAATTAAAAAAAAAACGAAAGGGAGCTTACGTCAATAGATATAAACAATTCACCAAAGTTTCTTGGAAATTGGTGAAAGTGTTTTTTAGTTATTGTCCGAAGTGTGGACGACGGACGGACAGACGGACGGACGGACGGACGGACGGACGGACAACGGTATACCATAATACGTCCCGTCCCGGGCGTATAAATCAAAGAGCTGAAAGCTCTGAAGAAAAATGACGCCACTGTCTCTAATATTGGGATAGTTTTTATGCAAGTCTTGATTTTCACATACCGTAATTAGTTTAACAATGCAACATGTCTCGTAAGCATATAATTGATATTCGTATATGTGTGTGTGTGAAGTGAAGGTGCCAACTGGCTGGGTTTTTTTTTAAGACAAATGAATAGGTCAAGACTACCTGAATTGTACAAATAAATACCGTAGAAAGGCTTCTATATTTCTCACTGGTACATAGGCTGAATCCGGGTCCGTTCGCGCCCATTCACGTTTGCACCAACTCATGTTCGCCCCCTTTCACTTTCACACCCTACATGTTCGCAACTAATCTTAATTGGTTTTGTGTTTAATAACTCTGTAAGCAAGTGTTTTCTTATAAGTATAATTGTTGTCATTGTCTCAAAATAAAGTGAGACAGCATTTTTTTTTTGTGTTGAATAAATCTTAATCATGTTTTGGATAGCGTATTGTTAAAGATAATAATAATCCTTTCTAAATAAAGTGGTATTTTGTCAACGTTTTATTTAGCGTTGAATAACTCTTAATCATGTTTTGGTTAGTGTATTGCTATACTTTGTTTCATTGACCTCTTTCATAATGAAGTGAGATTCTGACTATTTTTTTTCTGTGTGTTGAATAAATTTTATCATGTTTTGGTTATAATAGTGGATTGCTATATTTTGGTTCCTATATTTTATTGTTTCGTTGTTTCAGATCAAAGGGCTTAAAAACAATTATCTTTTGTGTTTTTCCTTTAAAATCTTCAATGTTTTACTCATACCAAGCTAAAAATACATTCAGTATTTACACCAAAGCAATTTAAAACAACAATCATGATTTTCCAATTATTCAACTTGAATTTGAATTAAAATTGGGCGCGAATGAGTAGAGTGCGAATGGACCTTGGGTGTGAACGTGCGAGGTGCGAAAGTGTATTGGGCGCAAACAGACCTGATACCACATAGTCTGAACCCCCTTCTCCCACAAAATATGATGTAAATTAAAAACAAATTGTTCAGAGAATAATTGAAGTCTTTCCACTAAAAAAGATCTATTTTTATATTGAAATATGAAAAATCAGTTTAAAATGTTAGTTCCTATGGCTTTATGACGTCCTATTAACCTATGACCTTGACCTCAATTTCAAGGTCACAAACCATGGACCTTGAATCAAAATATCCTAGGTCTTTAATATGTTTGGTTAATGAGAACTACCACTTGACGCGTAATTTTAAATGTAAGATGGACAAAAACTCCCTTTTATTGTATGCGCAGCCTTTCAACCAAAATATACAAGTAAGGACATGTCGCAACTAATAATTTATGAAAAATTATTTGTCAAAATGTCATACAGTATTTGAAAAGAAGTGAAAATAAGCCAAAATCAAAATTTATAATATGACCTTGACCTTTGACATTGACCTCATTTTCATTTTTAGTACCAATGACCTCATGAAGACCCTAGGTCTCTATCAGTTATGGTTTACCAGTTGAAAATGCATATCGCTTGAATCAAATGAAAAAGGGGAAATAACTCTCATATGGAGTCCCCATAGAGCTATGGTTCAAACGAATATTCTTATCCTAAATATGTAACGAGCAATTTGGTAAAATAAAATCTTTTACGGTTATGAAGGAGAGGTGGCCACAAGAAAAACAGTGTTTGGGGAGATAACTCTTACAACGTAATGTATTTTGTTATAATTACATTTGATATATGTTTCATTATAATACTTTATTCTGATTGGCTAACTGCACATCACATGTTATTCCTCAAGCAATTGCATCACTCAATAAAACTTTTCATTCATGATAACACGTGGTCCCACAATAAAGTGCACAGATGAATTGAATAAAAAAGTTATAAAATTCGTGTTTTCATGATCCTAGCTAAAAAAAGTAATTATAAGTATTGAGTGTTTCTTTTTGTAACCTCATAGGGTTACAAAAGCGTTGACCGTGTGCACATTTTTAGAATGAAGCGCTTATGCGCTTCATACAAAAAGTACTTCGGTCAACGCTTTTACAAAAAAAAGCATTCAATCCTTATATGCAGCTGTAAATTTTTAAAGCAAAAAGAGTTAATACTAACTTTCACTTTTTTGGATGTTCATGTACATTTTGAATGTATTTATTTTTCTCAACTACATGAATTTTT
The DNA here is from genome assembly GCF_965363235.1 of Mytilus galloprovincialis. Taxonomy (NCBI): domain Eukaryota; kingdom Metazoa; phylum Mollusca; class Bivalvia; order Mytilida; family Mytilidae; genus Mytilus; species Mytilus galloprovincialis. The sequence continues at coordinate 115,432,275 of NC_134839.1, read as the reverse complement.
TGGTGTATTTTTAATGATATATATGAGTAGTCCAAATAATTATTAAGTCTGGCAAGGCTTTTTAAATTTTATTCTGGGACACCTTCCTATGACCACAAGGCTATGTTAATTTTTTTCTGGGACGCCTTCTTAGGAAGCCTTCCTACGAACGTCTTAGGAAGGCGTCCCAGAAAAAAATAAAATAGCCTTATTGGATATTTTTATGCATTATTTAACCAGTTGAGTCTTTTACAGGATTGTTTGTTTAATGCTGTTTAAACATTACTGGAAAAAAACACCTTAAATTTGCTAATTATTTTGCATGAAAGTTTGATTTATTGAAAGGGACTCATAGTTTTCCATTTAATTTTAATAATTGTCTAATGGTTAAAACAATAGCTTCGTTGTTTACTTTTATACACAACAACATATTCACTTTGGTCTCGTTGTTTACCTAATATTCACTATGTACTTGGTAACAGTTATTAATTAATTGAATAGAAAATATTATAATAAATATTAGGCACTGTCTACGGTTACATGGAAATGTAACAATAATAAAAATATTATTGTTACATTGCGGACTAAATGCCGGAATGCATGGTTGGATAAGGAACCGATTAATTACGAATGTAACAATAATTATTGAGGCTACGGTTACATTGCGTTATTGTTAGATGAAAAACAGCAATGTTCGATGGAACTAGTAATATGTACTAAATAATAAAAGTTGAAGACATTATCTTATATTAACAATACATACAAGTATAACATACAATTTTTTGATTTTTTTTATAGTACGTCCTCCATGGATTCTGAAATAGGATTCGGACATCTCTTAAACTGAGTTTTACTATGCGTAGTGTTGTGCGTTTGTTTTTTCTACATTGGCTAGAGGTATAGGGGAGGGTTGAGATCTCATAAACATGTTTAACCCCGCCGCAATTTTGCGCCTATCTCAAGTCAGGAGTCTTTGCATGGCCTTTGTTAGTCTTGTATGATTTTTTTAATGTTAGTTTCTTGTGTATAATTCGGAGTTTAGTATGACGTCCATTATCACTGAACTAGTATACATATTTGTTAAGGGGCCAGCTGAAGGGTGCCTCCGACGGATGCGGGAGTTTCTCGCTACATTGAAAACCCATTGTGACCTTCGGCTGTTGTCTGCTAGATATGTTCGGGTTGTTGTCGCTTTGACACATTCCCCATTTCCATTCTCAATTTTATACATGTATACAGAAGTTCACAGTGTTAGTTCACAGTTAGCAAACTTTGCTTTTGATGTATCAATTTTTGGTAAGTGCGTTTGTATAGCTGTATGAAATTTGTGTCTTGATATTATTTCAGTTTCGTTTCAAACGCATCCCATGCAAGTTTTAAATTTTTCACCCAAACAAAATTGGTGATAGGAATCTCTTCATCTTTTGTTCAAAGTATAATGACAGTAATACGAGTAGGTGTGCAGTTAAATACTTAAAAGTGAACAGTTTTCTCAGCCCGAGTTTTCAACAACAAACCATTGAACTCTATTTTTCGCCTTTGCCACTACTAATTTGAAGTAGTATCTTTAAAAGAACATCAAATCCATTAATACCTAAAACTATTTAAACACCATTTGTTGAATAATAATATTTATTATTTATTATTATAACAAGTATTATTTAGTAGACATGAATGAATTAAGCAACAAAACTATATAGAAGATTTAAGTTTAATAAATCTACCGTACATTGCTGTTTTTCATGTAACAATAACGCAATGTAACCGTAGCCTCAATAATTATTGTTACACTCGTAATTAATCGGTTCCTTACCCAACTTTGCATTCCGGCAATTAGTCTCCAATGTATCAATAATATTTTTATTATTGTTACATTTCCGTGTAACCGTAGCCAGTGCCTAAATATTATTGGAAGCAGAATTGACGTCAAATAGGTGCCGATTTGACTAGATGCCAATTTAACCAGGTGCCGACTTGACTTGTACGTTTCAATTCCTCTGCGATCGTTTGCGGTATTTTCTTGAGAAAACCTATTTTCCATCATCAAAGAGAAGAAGAAACTGCTTGAAATGTTTCCCGAACGCTTCGTGATTGTTAAAATAAGTTTAATTCACTCAAAAAACAATTTTAAAACTTGCGATGTTTAAACAGGAAGTTTCAAAAGCACGTGTAAAAGAAGAAATTAACCGGTGAGAGTGGAAATCCGTACATAACATATATCACTATAGTACGACTTTTAAAGCAAAACAGTTTCATCCTTTTGTAAAACAGTCTTTAATATACCTATCACATTAATGTTTGAAGGGTCTTAAGCTTATTCAAACCATATAAGTCGGTATGAAACACCAAAACGGAATGATAATAACCGATTACGTTTTGTAGTTTACAAAATTCTGGACTGGTTCCTGTCAAACTACAACACTTTCTTCGACTGTAGTGGAATACAAACAGAAACCAGTTAGTTTGTAAACTGGTTCCTGGCTGATTACTACACAATGCTCATGCATAATGATAACACAAGCACATTCCTCCAGTTTGTATTGAAATTAGTAAATACGAAACCAAGCGCGGTAGGCAGAGAAATCAGGTCGGCAGTTATGGAACAATGACTGCGTCATTTTCCAAAAACAAACATTGTTCAGTGAACCATGAATATGGCCGGACATGTATACCTGACAATTAACTCATACACCAAATTATAGTGGTATCTGAGGAATAGACCAAATCACAAAAAACAAACATTATTCAGTGAACCATGAATATGGCCAGACATGTATACCTGACAATTAACTCATACACCACATTATAGTGGTATCTGAGGAATAGACCAAATCACAAAAAACAAACATTGTTCAGTGAACCATGATATTGTGGATAACGTCAGCTGTAAAATGTACACTTTCCAACCATTATGTTGGTGTCTGGTCGTTTAGACCCCCAGTCGATACCATATCATCAAATATGGTTGACCTATTGCTTGTAGTATCTGAGATAGGGACTTGACCTTTAACCTTGATCACTGATCTATAAAATAAGGTGGAGGTCAGGTGAATCTTACAATGATGGACATGTAGACTTTGCAAGGACAATGAAGGACAATTAAACCCAAGTGAAGGCAAAACTTCAAACTGGCCATTTATACAAAGTTTGCTAAAAAGTAGTAAAACAGGTGATTTACTGCTGAAAAATAAGACACAACTTGAATATTGTTTAGTATTTTATTAACTTTCCTCTTCTCTCTTTTACGTGTATGTTAAAATTTCATATACAACAAAGTTTTTAATGATTTAACAAGATAAACTAAATAATATTTAAAACAATAGGAAGACTTTCGGTAATCAAATAAAATGCAACAATAATTTAACACACCCTGTAATATTATTGAACCATTTTTCACAACTTCTGTATTTGATGTTAGTCAGTGAACATTCATACTTTTTACTAGTTAGCTTAATCTATATCAACTGGTACAATTTACTACCATCGGGTTGATATAGGAGACCAGATCAAACCATTTATCTGAGTGGGGATACTAATATACTGGTCTGGTAATGTCAATTATTAATGCACTTGTCAAAACTATTAGGATATTATTTATTCTTACATATGTGTTTTTTTTCCTCTAAATAAAAGATATAGAAGATGTGGTATGACTGTCAATGAGACAACTCTTCATCATGTTTATCAAAGTCACAATTTGTAAAAGTAAACCATAAAAGGTCAAGGTACGGCCTTGAAAACATGTCTTTCATTATAAAAGATAATTCATAAAATCTATTAAAAGTTAAATTTGCATAAAATATTTACAGAAAAAAAATCATATTTAGCACTACACAATTAATTTTGGAGAGTTTAATCTCAAAATTAAACTCTAATCAGGTTTTATTTTAGACAATACATGACTGCATATTAAAGGCTGTTAAAACACTGTTATATGAATTGTCTTCAAGTCCTTTTGTTCCAATTTAAAGAATTGCAAAATTGTGGTTTACTCATATTACAAAGTGTTCATTAAATTTAGGTTTTAAACACTGAAAACTGCATAAATTATACTAAATTTGTCAATTAATATATTTTTTTATTATTCAAGAAAATGGTTTCTAGTGATCAGCTAAAATACTCAATGTTAAGACAAACTTAAAATGTTGAACAAAAAATATCAGTATTTGAAACATTCCTTTAAAAGTGTGATTGCACTGATAAAAACCCTTAATAATGCAACCTATCAGGAGGTGAAAATAGAGGAAGTCCCTGATCCTTGATCCAGGTCCCTTTAAAACAGGTACTTTAATTACTGTAAATTCAGAAATTATTGTGTGTGCGTGCATTTGTTCTTGCGATTTTGTTATTTTAAACTTAAATGCTGTTTTAATTTTTACAATTTTGAGAAAAATCCTGTTTAGTTCATATAAAATATTTCTAAATGACAGTTTAAGTTATTGCGTTTACAACCCTATTGCATTTTTTCGCAATAATAAAAACCTCGCAATAATTTCTGAATTTACAGTACATTTTGTGTATTTGGAAATCAGTTCCAGATTATTTGTTATCTCCCTTTATCTCCCATTCAGACATTAACTTGTTCATCAGCTGTGGTCACACAGTCTTTACAATTCATTTCAGTTTAGCAAACGATGTGTTCAACTGTACTGTCCAGGACAAACTAAAACAAAAGCTTTGTGAAGGGGATCAGGGAAACTCAAAGCTGATCTTCCAAAGATACATGCATGTGAAAACCATTTGACACGAACTTAAAACTCATGTGCTAGTGGTTTATTTATACATCTGATGATAAATTAAGTCTACATATTAACTTAATGGACATTTTCTGTTTAATAGTCACTTTAAGACACAATACATGTCCTTGGACCAGAGTACAACTCCTGTTATTTTCAACCACGGACCATTGACGGGATATGAAAAGAAAATGATTCTGACACGATTTCTTAACATATCAGGCTTGTTTACAATGTTGACTAACTGTCAGAATGTCAAAACTGCTAACATAACATATGAATTAAAACAGTTTCAAATGATAATAATTATCTAACAGTGTGTAACAATGTTTTCTATGAGACAGTGTGTTAAAATATGTTTTAACACTTAAAAAATATTAACCATGTTAACTATCTGAAAGAAACTTAAATGAGTTTAGAATAGTCTAAAATGTCTAAAAACAGTTAACAAATTAAAATATAAAGTTCTATCTTTATCTTTGCTGTGTAAAAATAGAAGCTAAAATACATCCAAAAAGATGAAAAAATTTTGGGAGAAATTTTGAAAGATAATAATATACAAGTCCAACTTTTGATTGATTAACATTCAGCTTAAAAAAAATATGTCGAAAAAAATACAAAAAGAAAAAAATATAATAGAGAGATAGTAGATATTATCAATGTTCCACCAAACAACACTTGTCTTACTAAGTCAGAATCAACGGACATCACTGATATTTAGTCAACTTTGTAGGTTTAGTACTTTTTGATCATTAATAGTATTTTTGTGTCAATCAAAGAAATTCAATAATTTATACAAACACAATAAGGACTATGTACAGAATGACAGCTTTGGTTTTAGTAAATGATAAATGTAGTGTCTACTAACAATATATACAATAATGTCAACATTTGCATCTTTTATATTATTGCACTAATAACAATCTGTCAATGTAAAAACACAAAACTTGTATTTCAACATACCATAGTTATTCTAGGAAAACTTGATAAAAATGATGGTCAAAAAAACAAAAGTGTAAATAAACTATAGCTAATCATTAACAAACCTTCAATCATAAATGGTGATGGTCAATAGAAATAAAATGAATAAATTAAAAAAAAAAAAGAATTTAAAATTCACAACATTTTTCGTGTGGCAATGACAGCTTTATTAATGATCTAACTGACCAGCTGACCACAAATGAAATCTGTTAAGCTTTCATGCATTATGACAATAGAAAAAGCAAAGCATGTTGAAGAAGAACAAAATGAAGCTAATGGATGACACCATGCAACTGAATACCTCAACTTAAACAAATAAAATTACATAATAAGCAAATAAAAGTAATTAAAATTTGATCAACGAAAAATAACGAAATTTGAGGTAAACAGCATAAAATGATTTCATTATATCATGTATAATGTTAAATTAATTTATAATAATAATCATGATAATGTTAAAAGCTATGTATTGTATTCATGTTAATAAAAAGATGTGATTTTTTAAAGCTTTTCCACTTATATATATAACAAATAACATATAACAAGAGTGCACACGCTGAAATGTCTCGCCTTCTATACTAATCATTGATATTATGTTGATAGTCCTAAGTATAAAGCTAAGCTTTATTACAACTGTCACATAAACTTAACATTAACCAAGATAACTCAACAAAGACCAATGAACCTTGAAAATGAGGTCAAGGTCAGATGAACCATGCCAAGCAGACATGTACAGTTAACAATGCTTCTATACAACATATATAGTTGACCCATTACTTATAGTTTAAGAAAAATAGACCAAAACACAAAAACTGAACACTGTGCAATGAACTGTGAAAATGAGGTCACGGTCAAATAAAACCTTCGCGACTGACATAAAGATCATAAAATATTTCCATACACCAAATATAGTTGACCTATGGCATATAGTATTAGGTAAAAAGACCAAAACTCACAAACTTAACTTTGACCACTGAACCATGAAAATGAGTTCAAGGTCACATGACATCTGCCCGCTAGATAGGTACACCTTACAATCATTCCATACATCAAATATAGTAGACCTATTGCATATAGTATGAGAAAAACAGACCAAAACACAAAAACTTAACTATAACCACTGAACCATGAAAATGAGGTCAAGGTCAGATGACACCTACCAGTTGGACATGTACACCTTACAGTCCTTCCATACACTGAATATACTAGCCCTATTGCTTATAGTATCTGAGATATGGACTTGACCACCAAAACTTAACCTTGTTCACTGATCCATGAAATGAGGTCGAGGTCAAGTGAAAACTGTCTGACAGACATGAGGACCTTGCAAGGTACGCACATACAGTACAGCCTGTGACTTCCTCTTAGTTATGTCCACCCTCTTGCATGGTCAACATCCAATGGTGAACATTTATTGGGGTATTCAATCTTGAGATGTTGGCCATTTATTGGGGGTCATAAATCATGGGCAGATTTTTTATCTAATTATGTTACCTGTTAAAATCAATCAGGGTTGAAGTTTTCAGCTGGTATGTTTCATTAAAATTTACCTGTACAGGTGACTTGGGTTTCTATTAAAATTGACATTTCACCTTTTTTTGAAAATGTAGAATAAAATATTGTTTTACTCTGTTAATTTATTATTATTTTTTTGTCTTTAATGTTATTTAAATTTTTTATTTCTTGATTGTTTTTTTTTTTTTCATTCTTCTTGGTAAGAATCTTGAGTCGAAATGGCAAAAAGTCAAAGCTAAAGTTATTGCTTAGCATTTGAAATAAACAGACTTTTAATAATTGTTTTTTAAGTAAAAGGTTTATATGAATACACATGATGTACATTGTATTCAATTGTTTGTTAACATTATTAAATGAGTTATTACTATTAATAATAACTAATAATCATGCAAGTGATATTTTAAATAAAAAAAATGAAAGTAATTAAAAACAATTTGGTTTCTTAACAAAATAAGATGATCAATATCAATCCTTTTACAATAGATTTTGATAACATCTAATATTATTCAGGAAAACTACAAGTACCATTATACATGTTATTTGGTTTAGGAAAAAACTAATTTTGTTTATCTAAATTTTCTTCAAATCTCAAAACAAGAGTTGTGCACAAACAATCACCGAAAAGACTTATTTTCCAAATGTCCACCTAGTTATCATCAAATTTTGATAAATGTTCATTAAAAATGCTAATCATAATGAAAAATGTTCTTATATATCTGAATCAAGTGAATCTTATGAAAAGAAATTATTTAAAGAAATTGTCTTGAAACTTATTAACTTAAGTATGTTATCTTCAGTTTGGTTAATTTCTTTCAAAATTTGTCTCCAGAAAAAATAAAGTGCACTTCTAAAGATGGTGACACTTTAATGGTTTATTAATTAAATCATTTTTTTCAGTGTATTATATTGTCGATAGTGCTGGACTGGCATGATACATATTCTTGGTATACATATTTACAAAGAATATTCCAATCAACCTAGGCCTTTTAGATAAAGTTAATAATTGCAGGGACTTTAATGAATTAAGACTTTTAAAGTCCTTAATAAAAAATGAATTTAAAGAAAAATCTAAAACTAATAACTTATGATAAAAACTGTAAACTTGATTGTGTCAATTAAGGTAGAGAATTTTTGGTCATAATTTAGAAATAGAAAATAGTGGACAATATAAAATTCCTAGAAAGGATAGAATGTGTAAACTGTGCCTCTTGTAGGTCAATGAAGAACACCTATTCCTTGATGTAAAATTAACAAAACAACTTTGAGATATAAATCCATTTGAAAATTATTTACCTTCTCATTATAATGTCTCCAACCCAAGAACAAAAAGTAAAAGAAATGCTTCACCTCTAAAACATGGATCATGTTTAAAATATCATATGACAATAAAAATATTATCAAATTTTGCTGTACTGAATCTTTCTAATACTTATAAAAAATATTTTATTCAATAAAGAAATAAGGAATTGCCTAAATTTTATTTAGCTTAAGTCCTAAAGACAATCTTAATCATATGTTAAGATCAGTCTATCTACAATAATAAACCATTTTGATTTTAGAAAATTAATTTGAGAAACACCTTGTCAATAGAAAAAGGCAGGCATTGTAAATATTTGCAGTATAATTGAAAATGAGATTCATTTATTCTTCACTACCAAAAATAGACTTAATCATGTTAATATAAACAAGGATTTGTATAGTAAGACTATACAAATCCTTGATATAAAAAATAACATAAACTGATCAAAAATTATTTAAAAGGTATAATATCAAAACTAATAGTCAGGAGACAATTATTTAATTAAGCTGTTTGTTCAACTAGTTTTATTGTTTCATTTTATTTTTGAATTTCTTGTCATAATCACAGTCATTAAATTTGACAAACACATGTATATTTTACCTGAGACACCTGACCTGTAAGTTATATAATTTTAACACTTCAATGCATTCAAGATTTCCCTTTATCCTTGACTAGTTTTTGAGTAATACCTTGTGTATTAAAATAGCAACAGGGGGTATGATGATGAACATATAGGGCCACCATGGTGAACATATTTTTTATGGCCACCATTAATAAGATAAAGTCACAGGTAGTACTGTATCAAATATAGTTATCCTATTACTTATAATAAGAGAGAATTCAACATTACAAAAAATTTGAACTTTTTTTTCAAGTAGTCACTGAACCATGAAAATGAGGTCAAGGTTATTGGACATGTGACTGACGGAAACTTCGTAACATGAAGCATCTATATACAAAGTATGAAGCATCCAGGTCTTCCACCTTCTAAAATATAAAGCTTTTAAGAAGTGAGCTAACACCGCCGCCGCCGCCGCCGCCGCCGCCGTAGCCGCCGCCGCCGGATCACTATCCCTATGTCGAGCTTTCTGCAACAAAAGTTGCAGGCTCGACAAAAATCAGAACTTTCAAAATATCTGTATCTTAAAAATACCAAAGATTATTTTTCTATTTATATAAGTAAAATGCAAAAATCTTAAAATTATAATCATGACATACAAGAAAGAATTAGCAATATTAAGGACTATGAAGCTATGACAAGTAAATCTTGATTAATAGAATTTTGGGCTATGTTGTTGTGAAAGATCTGGCGTACTTCCACGATGTCGTTCATTGTGAAGCCATTGTTGTAAACTTCTATGACCAACTGGTGATTTAACAACAGGTTGTAACTGGTCCCATGCTGATCTTCTGTTTTCTCCTTTGCTCTGTGTTACACTAACTAAAGCTTTGAAGTGTTCCAGGTCATCAGTACCTCCAACAGTGTGTCGTCTTTTCTTTGGTTTTTCAGATTTTCGTTTCACTGCCGGTGGTGAAGATGACCTGGCCTTAAGAGTTTCGTCCAAACTTCTTTTTTGCGTATGTATCGGAGATTTATCTACATCTATTAGATATAAATGTGCAGGGGATTTATTGCTGACTGAATTTGACATTGTTTCATTTTTTGTTCTAGAATCCTGAATGGGTGAGAGCACTGTCGACTGAGAAACGATCGGTACAGTAAATGTGACTGTAGAATTTCCAGGATCAGCTGGAGCACTATTAGTATTGTTCACATCACTAGAATTGTTTGATTGTGCTAACACACTGTTTGATGGATTACGTTCAAAGCGATAAGCTATTCCTACTTTTGTTTCATGTTGCCGTGGTGATCTATGTAAACTTGGATCTTGATATTGTTTTTCTAACATATCATTACTGCTACAAAGTTTCTTATTTACATGAGAAAGTGGCAGTTGAGGTGGCAGCCTTAGCTGAGTATTTGTATCCTTTTCATTTGAACTGTTAGAACTATCACTTCTGTTTAACTTTGAAGAACTGCCATTTAACTTATATTTAGGGTTCACAAGCACTTTTAACTTTTGATCAAATGTCGACGTAAGGTCTGAGAGTAAATCGGAACCATCTTCTGAATCTGTATCCTCATACGACCTCCTCTTACCGTCCTGTATCATGTCAATCAAAGAATCCAGCGAACCTCGTCGTAACGAATTACTACGACTTAAGTTGGATTTAGATCGTCTATGTGGATAATCTCCCTTTGTGATTTGTAAATGCTGAGAATCTTCATTTGAGGCATATCTAACCCGGCCTGATTTTCTAGAAACTTCTTTTTCTGATTGTTCCAATAACCTCTCAAGGGAATTTGTCCTTTTACCTTTCACTTCAATGTTTGATCCACTCTTTGAAGTCCTAGGAATTTTTTCACGTCCATGTTTTCCAACTATACTCTGAATAACAAAATATTTACCACCCCCAGATTTATCCTTTTTATAACATAAAGGTTGCCGTCCTTCTGATGATGAGTTTGAATGATCTGACGACATTGAATCACCACGGTGATGACTTAAACTTCGACCACCATCACTATTTAACAACACAGCACTTAATAAGTCTTCTATACTATGCCTGTCTTCAATTTCCATCTCCTTTTTAGTTTTCATTATATTTTGTTCTATCTTCTGTTTTTCTAATTTTCTACGTTCAAAGTCCCGTTTTCGTTTCTCTTCTTTTTCTCTCAGTGCCCTAGCTTCTTCTTCAATAATTCTCAGTCTATCTATCGTACTCTGACTAACACTGAAGCTGCCACTTAATCCACTATGAGAAACTTCTAACTCATCATTCTTGTCCAGAGAATCATCAGAGTAGTGTAATGGTTTCCCATACATACTCTGTGAAGAACCAACAAAATCCCAATCCGATTCCATTATTTCTTGAGACTTTGCCATTCTACGATCATTAGCACTATCTGATTGGCGCACCGGTAATGACATCAGCTTGTCATGTGTAGCTCGTCCTGAGAGCCCAAGTAAATCGGGACTACTTTTAGACGTAGATTCAATTTGACCTTTCATTCTACTCCTATAAACTTCTTGATCAATATTTCGTTCTGAAAATCCTCCATCCAAAACGCTAGAATTTAAATCTTCTGAACTCTTGTCTTTTTCTCCACGTAACTTTTTATTGGCTGCTTGAACAATAGAGAATACAATGTCCTTTGGGTTAACTGTATTGTCTGAAAAATAACCAAGTTAGATTAAACAAAGTATACAGAAGAAAGATTCATTGGTTGTATAGAAATATCATGATAGATGCCAAAATCATTATATAAAACAAAAGAATAATTATACATCAGGAGGAACAAGGATTTATAATGACTTAAAACACAAGAGTAATTATATATCAGGGGGTTCAAGGATTTATAATGACTTAAAACACTTTAGTACTTATATTTTAGGCTGAAAAGACTGTCTGATAACAGCCACAGTTAACACCAGTAATTTGTCCAATAAGCCAGGACCATTAGCTGATTCTACATTAATACACATACTTATTAGATCGATGACAAAAAGTTCAGCATTAATAGAATGAAAGGTTGAATTCTGTTGAGCCATTTTGGAGTAGAAATATCAACTTAGTGAGGTGTCAATGAAAGATCAAAGATAAAATTTGGCAAAAGTAATCTGTAGTTGTCACTACAGCCATGACTGTTAGGCCACACACAATATATAACTAGAAATCTTCAATACCTTATCTCATTAATGTCAAATTAAAACAGGAGAAAAACTGTAAAGATACATAATATATTCATTAAATACTATCCCATAATTTCAAATATAATTCCATTTAAAAATTTCTCCATTCCATAACTATTTGCCATTGGTGTGACAATTTAAATGAATATCCAAGGATTTGAAAGACGTTTGGTCCATTTGACATATAAATTCCCCTTCATATGATTTATAAAACCTACCATCATCATCACAGCTGAGTCGAGTAACAGAAGGGTTGGTTGGTGTTTCTGACTGTTCATCAACAGGCACATGGTCATCCTGGTCCCAGGAACCAAAGAACCAGTCATGCTGAAATACAAGGGGGCATCTCAATATACAGAAATACAATAACAGGGGTCATCTCTTAACATACAGAAATACAACAACAAGGTCTATTAATACTGTAAACCAACTTATTTTCCGAAAAACTCCATAGGGCGAGTCTTGCCAAGCTTTTTAAATACTCCATAGGGCGAGGCTTACCAAGCTTTTTAAATACTCTATAGGGCGAGGCTTGCCAAGCTTTTTAAATACTCTATAGGGCGAGGCTTGCCAAGCTTTTTAAATACTCTATAGGGCGAGGCTTGACAAGCTTTTTAAATAATTTAAATTTAACTGTTGAGAGTGGAGAAGTATTGTAATACACAAGTTATAGTTGTGGAATCTGTTTCTATATTGATTTTTATCCTTCCTTTTTCAAAGATTTGTGGAAAATTGTGTTATTACATTGGTTGCAATGAATTACATTGGTTTCCCAGTTAGATAAAAACCGATAATTTCACATGTGAAATAAACTTGGTTATTTCACTCTCTGACGTCATACAACAATAGGTATTGTCAAGACGTCGATAACGTCAGATCAAAACAAATTGTCAATGCGTAGGAAAAAGATATAGTTTCTTACATTTTCTACATTAATTTCATAATGCCAATGTAATAAAAAGAATAACTAATCGCCGTATTTGAATATCAAAAATAAGACAACTTGTGACCGAACGCCGCTATGGATTAAACTCGTGCTGCACACTCTTTTCATCCATGCGTCGGTCCTTGTCTTATTTTTGATATTCAAATACAGCGATTAGTTATACTATAATTCTTTATAGGTGACGTCATCAGTGCTTGATGACACCACCTATATAGAACACAATTTTCTTTATTTATGATACAATAGAAATTTCTGAAAACATCAAGAACATTTGACGTTATTATTAAATTTCGACCAATCATTTACCGACAATAATTTTTTTTAGGATGAGGAGAAATATTTTCTCACACTGTTAAAGAAATGAGAAAAAAGCACGAAAATTAGAGAAAAATGAACCAAAAATGTTTTATAATTCCCTACTTTTACCCAATAACATACAAAGTATATTTAGCGAAATGCATGGTTGCATTTGTACATGGTTGCATTTGTAAATAGATGCCATATAGTATTAAAATGTCTTTATTAATAGGCACTGGTCAGACATTACTTTGACCAATGAGGCATTAAACTTACATGTAAAATAATACTCTCTATAATGCGACATTGGTCTGACATATCTTTGACAATGGACGCCATATCATCATCTTTCTTTTTGACAAGTGTCGGTCCAAATACTATAGCCAGATTTCTGGCATCCATCTGAAAGAGATAACCATTTAGTCACAAAAAATATTACAGGATGATAAAAAAATTTCTTTTTGTCAGATTTTTTAATTGTTTTGAACATAAATCAGGTTGTTAGTTTTTGATTTAAATTGTTTTACATTGTCAATTCGGACCTTGGCATAGTTTTTGCTCATTGTTGAAGTTGTGACCTACAGTTGTTAACTCCTATGTCAATCGGTCGCTTGGAAAGAGTTTTCTCATTGGCAATCATACAACATTTTATATATATAAAGATATGTTAAGAGTAGTGCTTTTTTTTCTACATTACAACAATTTCAACCTTGTTTTGGAAAGACAGATAAAAATTGAAATTATTTTTTTCATTTATCATATCGAAATGTTCAGGAATTCGTTTATACCAAATATTGTTACTACATCTAAATGTTTAATGAAGAGCTCTATTCATTTCTTTATTTGGTGAATGAATGTTTGCATACGTTTAGAGTAGTTTCAGATTCCATATATATGGTTTACTTTTATGAATTGTGACTTGAATCGAGAGTTGTCACATTGGCACTTGAATCGAGAGTTGTCACATTGGCACTTATACCACATCTTCCTATATCTATATATCTTCCTATTTCACTACTTTTTTTTGTCAAGAAAAATTCACTGAACAAATATGTTGCTCTCTTCTTCTGATTGAACATTTTTGTATTTGTAGATCTCCTCCCATTTATTCTGAGCTTTGGAGACCATGATGTACAGAATTGTAATATTATTATTAAACTGATCAGTGCAATTTCTCATCCAACATTGCTTTTTGGTTATTTATGCATTATTAAGACAATCTTTAAAGCCAAAGAGACATAAGTACTTACCTTATTAATATGACCATAACCTGCTACCTTATTTAAATGTTCGGCAATGTGTTTAAAAGTTTCAAAATGATGTTCTGGAAGCTCATGGAGAAGACGCTTCAATTTCAACATTCTTCTTTCTGGGTCTTCTATACGACTGGCATTTATAAAATCTTGGTATAATTCTGAAGAGAAAAAAATTACCTACAATTCACTCATGTCTGCAAAATAATGAGTGTTAGGACTTCGAAATGTTTTATTCAATTTTAAGCCACTTTTTAAAATATGAAAATGGGAAATAAAATTTTTCAATTTTTCCATTTATAAAGGGATATAACTCTAGAATAGTTAAAGTGACACTACCAAAATTTGAACTTGATCTGTATTTTGTGATAATAAGCATTGTGTATAAGTTTCATAACATTTGGTTGAGGCAAACTTAAGATAGAGAACAGAAACTAAATATTTTGTGATTTTTCCTTTTATAAAGGGACATAACTCTATAACTCTAGAATGGTTAAAGTGACGCCACCAAAGTTCAAACTTGATCTGTGTTTGATGGTATAAAGCATTGTGTACAAGTTTCATAATATCTAGTTGAGGCAAACTCAAATTAGAGAATAGAAACCAGTTTTAGGACGTACGTCTGTACAGACGGACCAGAGTAAAAATGCCTTCTCCACAACAGCAGGTGCATAGTAACAAGAATGTGTGCTTAGTACACAGATGCCCCACTCGCATTATCATTTTCTATGTTCAGTGGACAGTGAAATTGGAGTCAAAACTCTAATTTGGCATTTAAATTAGAAATATCATATCATAAGGAACATGTGTACTAAGATTCAAGTTGATTGGACTTAAACTTCATCAAAAACTACCTTGACCAAAAAACTTAAACCTGCAGCGGGACAGACGGACGTACTAATGGACAGACAAAAGGACGGACAGACTCACAGACCAGAAAACCTAATATCCATAAATGAAGCATAAAAATCAATTTTCACCCATACTGCACTTTTAGAATGTGTCCTTTGTAGATTATCAAATTTGATAATAAGATAAATGTTTATACCTGATGTTACTAAAGATTCTGGTAGCTTCCTGAAGAATGCCTTTAACAAACTGCTAATAACATTAACATCACACCATTTCTCATGGTCAACATTCATATTGTCTATACCCTACAAAATAACATATTTCCATGAGGCAAACAATATTTAGCGACCACTTTTCTATAACCTTGCCCTAGTTCAAATTAGAATTCTAGCTATATATAGTTATCAGTCAAAAAGTGTGTAAACAGTTTTTGTAGCTTTGTTATATAATAAACGGTTTAATGCATGAATAATTACCTCTTTTAGAATATGTATTGCACTCACAAGCTCTTGAAATATAAATCAAAGCGCTGTAAGCGCTGAAGGCAGTTAACCAAAAACCAGGCAAACATAATTATGTGCAGTGGGTCCAAGACCACAATTATTTTGTAGTGCATTTCTTTTAGAACATAAATGAAAATAAAAAAAATCCCACCTGCGCTTTCTCAAAGAAATTTTTACAGTGTGTTGTACTACTTTAGGGACAAATTATATCAAAATTATAGAAAACTTCATCGGCTCTAACTCAAAATATGGACAATTTTATGTTTGGGGCGTCTTGAAATCTTTTGACAGCTTCCGAAGTGCTAATTTTTAACCATTTTCAGCTGGACCAAATTACTACTTTCCTTTGAAATTCTGGACCCAAATTTTTTTAGTGTAATTTCACCCCCATACTTGCAATTTGAGGCATTAAACATGGAGAAATAAATTTGGAAGGGGTATAAAAATTAATGGCAAGTGACCCACTGTCAACACTAGGGACTATATTTGTGAACATTGAAAATCAAGGGACGACAATTGTGGTCTCGGACCAGTGGCAGATCCAGAAATTTTCATAAGTGGGGGCCCACTGCCTGCCTAACAGGGGACCTGCTCCAGTCATGCTTCAGTGATTCCCTATATAATCAACCATTTTTTTTCTCAAAAATGGAAGGGGGGGCACTGAAAAACCCTCTAAATCCACCTTTGATGTGGCATTAAACATTCATATATTGTACATTTATGTTTATCCAATGAATTAATTATTAAGGCAAATAATTTATATGTTAGGCCAACCTTAAAAATATGTTTGTTTGCAGTTTTCCGACTGTACCTTCAGACTGAAGGGTCGGTAGGTAGGAAAAATATTTTATTTTATCAGCCAAAATAAAGTTTAAACAAGCAGTTACACTAAACGAAGTTTCTTGTGAAGAAAAAAAAACATTTTAAAACAACAAACACTGGACATGCTGAAAACCAACATCAAATGAACAGGCATTTTCAGATAAAAAACTTTTTAACCAAAACTGAAACTTTAACATAGTGTCATTATCCAATTTATGACATAAAATATGGTATAATTATTAAATACTGGAACACTTATAAACAAGGAATGTCATTATGACTAGAACTGTTTTAAAGAAATATATTCAGAAATATATTCAGAAATATATTCAAATATATGTATGCTTCTTGACTAGAATGTTTTCATGAGTAGAGTATTTTCATCAGAAAAATGTAGATATTAAAGATTTATAAGACAATGTATTAAAGAGTGTATTTTTAATATAAAAAAAATAACCATTGAATCTTCCTCAATTGAAAAAAAGGCAACTTGAAAATAAAGTATTAAGACATTCGACTGTTTTCATATTTCTAACAATATTTAATTATACAAGTACACACCCGTGATATCGCGGGTCCGTGACTGAATTAAAGTATATAACTATGCCTAAGCCTTATTTTAGTAATTAGTATTGTCATCTGATAAAGTCATGTCGATTATAAGATACAAAGTTTTCTCTGCTTTCAAATCTTTCTGTTTGAACCCGTCGACCTGAAACTTATCAATTATTGGTAATATTAATTATTTGGAAAACAAAAGGTCCTGGCTATCCAGGAATGGAGTATTTTTTAATCAACAGCATTGTCCTATATTAGTTATCTTGCTGATTGCTGAATAAAACTACAATAGGGAACAATTTGACAATGATTGAATTTAGTAGTGTCAGCCCTTTGATTATGACCCGTGTATATAGCAAAATCCTAAATACACCGTTTGGTGGTGCGCCTGTCAAATGCGGAACGTACAGATAAGGTAATAGCTAACAGGTGAATATACTATTGGTATCGGTATCAGATTCGACCCGGAACTTGTTAATTATTGGCAATATTAATTATGTGGAAAACAAAAGGGTCTGGAGTGGTGTAATTTTTAATCTACACCATTGTCCTATATTAGTTATATATAGAGTTGAATTCTTTGATTTGTCGTTTTTACCCGATGACGGCTGACAAATTGGACCTCGTAATTTTAGTATTATAGATGTGATAAGGTTATATTTTTGCCAGGCTTTAATGAAAACCAAAGAAATCTAAAGTTTGGGGTGAAATCCATAGCACCCCATTAAAAGTAAATGGTCTGTACTGAAATGTTTTTAATGCATAAAAAAAATTGGCAGCATAGCTCCTAAGGACATGTTTTAATTGAATTCACACAGGCCACAGAGTTTGGGTATATTTAATATTGTAAGAAAGAGAATAACTGCAATGAGTGGGGCAGCCCCCCTTATCCTAAAGGAGCATACTCATTGCAATCGAAGATAGATTTAATATAGAGAGAGTATATTTATTTTTCAAGCTAACCATTCATTTTCTCTACATCTTTGTGTAGTTAGGGTTGCTTCTTATTGATTTGGCATGATCTATATCCATTAACATTTCAAATGAGCCCTTCCTCCGTACAGGCGTGTTTACAGATATCCATGAAGAATTAAGTCACGGAGGAGTGGTTTCATCTTTGTCGTCTTCACGACGATTTGTAGAAAATATGCCATACTTCAAGCTGCTGTCGAATTATTTAACCACTGAAATTGGTTCCATAAAGTCAGGCTCCACAGATTCTGTACCCGATTTGGTATCAGGTCCGTTCGCGCCCAATACACTTTCGCACCCTACACGTTCGCACTCTACACGTTCGCGCCCAATTTTAATTCACATTCCAGTTGAATAATTGGAAATCATGATTGTTGTTTTAAATTGCTTTGGTGTAAATATTGAATGTATTTATAGCTTGGTATGAGTAAAACATTGAAGATTTTAAATGAAAAACACAAAAGATAATTGTTTTGACAGCTTGGTAGCTTTGATCTGAAACAATTAAACAATAAAATATAGCAATGCACTATCATAACCAAAACATGATAAAATTTATTCAACACGCAAAAAAAACGTAGTCAGAACCTCACTTAGTTGTTTTGAAACAAGTCAATGAAACAAAGTTATAGCAATACACTAACCAAAACATGATTAAAAGTTATTCAACACAAAATAAAACGTTGACAGAATCCCACTTTATTTATAGAAAGGATTATATTTTCTTTTAACAATACACTATCCAAAACATGATTAAGATTTATTCAACACAATAAAAAAAAAATGCTGTCTCACTTGATTTTAAGACAATGACAACAAGAATACTCTTGCCAAAACTTGCATGATTACTAAACAAAACAATTAAAATTGGGCGCGAACATGTAGGGTGCGAAAGTGAAAGGGGGCGCACATGAGTGGGTGCGAACGTGAATGGGCGCGAACGAACCTGGATTCACCCGATTTGTTTGAGACAGAATGGTTATCGTGTCAGTTATGAATATCCGCTGCATCATCGTCAATGATATCATCACACATCATTACATGTGCCTGAATCTGTATAAACAGTTTACTAATAAAGTTTTTTGTTTGTTATTTGTCTTAAAATTGACACGAGACGACAGCGTAAAGGACTCCTCCGTGACTTCATGGATACCTGTAAACAATTTCCATGTGCTTTATCATTAATGGTCACATGAACGCTTGACGGGAAGCTAAGAATCAAAGCGCGAAAGCGCTGTAAAGGCAGTTAATTACAGGTTGTGTGTATTTCTAGTCCAGTTATATCATTATCTTCCATAGTACAGAGGTGGTTTGTAGTATTTAAGATTAAGAGTTCTCTTGTACCTAGTTCCCCTATAGTCACCCATAGTCTACTGTTTCAGTATATTTTCTGTACCTTGCCATGAAATGCATTTTTAAGACATAAAAGAACTTTTCCTTATTAACATAAGTAGACTATTTTTAATTATTGATTATATACGCATATTCAATGACCCCCATCCTATGAAAAAAGTAGTTCACAAAGATTGACTAGTCACCGTACTGTGTGTATTGCAAGAACATCAAGTAACATAATGGTAAATGTACATAGTAACATGTCAACTCTTTTGATGACCATATTTTTTCTAACTCCAAGCAAAATTATTTTTCAGTATAAACATGACAAAGTAATTTACTGGTATGAATGAAAGAGGAGTTTTTAATCAAGAAAACAATGACATCTGGTGGTCATTTATAATAGCTGTCTCATTAGCATTTTAACCACTTCCCATATTTGCAATTAAGACAATCATGACAATAGAAGAAAATGATGCAACGCCAATCTAATACAAATTTATTTATATAAAAATAAAATTTAGTATACGACTAGGTACAAATCCAAGAGCTGATAGCTCTGATGTGGATGAAGGTAAATAAAAGGTAACTTGAATTACCATAAAAGAAGCCCCACTAACACAGGCTGCTTTGTTCCATTTCGTTATGATGTATTATTTTTTCTTCAAACAAGAATGTGTCATAAGTACATGGATTTGCCATCCGTACAATCATTTTTTATGTTCAGTGGACTGTGAAAGTTAGGTAAAATCTTTAATTTGGCAGTAAAATTAGAAAGATCATATCATAAGGAACACATGTGTACTAAGTTTCAAGTTGATTGGATTTCAACTTCATAAAAAACTACCTCGACCATAAACTTTAACCTGAAGCAGGACGGACGGACAGACCAGAAAACATAATGCCCATAAATGGGACATAAAGATAGTAAGACTTGTTACATAGATACCCGCCAACTTTTGAAAGTTCCCATGTTATTTTTAGTGCGCAACAACAATTTTAAACATTACAATTTTTAGCTAAGTATTTTGCACGATCTGGATTGTCTAGAAAAAGTGTCATATTTGTATAATGAACTTACATGCCTTTTTCTTAAGTCTGTTTGCATGATTCTAGTAATTAAATCGGTAGAAAAGACGAACATGTAGCTAGCAGTCCAGGGTTTATTTATTTGTGTAAGGATATTAGATGCTTGTTCAAATTTTCAATTTTAAATTATGCACAAAGATGGACCTTTAACAGGTTGGGAACAACACTCCAAATGAGGGGTAACCCTCATTGGAAAAACATTACAACCCACTGTAAAAAATGAGCACCTTTATATTCATATTATTTGATGAAACGTTTCCCCAAGAACTATGCATCTATTAAGTATTAAATGGTAAAAAATTTAAACATGTCAAAAGAATTTTGTGATGTTTCTAAACTTATATATATAATCTTCTTTATTAATTTGACCCCTTATTTAGAAAAGTTGTTCCAAATATAATGAATTTTCACACTTTTGAGTTAAATATCTTATAATAGTACATTCTCAAATTGAACAGGGTGGGGGTGACCCCCAGGAACTTCCCTTTTATTTCATTTGATAAGTTATATTGTCCCATACAAGAATATATATGGTTAAGGGGTGGGGATGTTGACGGTTTATAAGTTTTCAAACAAGAGGAGGTGGGGTGACCCCCTAGGGACCTCCCTTTTATTTCATTTCATTTGTTTTATTGTCCCTTACAAGAATATATATGGTTGAGGGGTGGGGATCTGGACCGTTTACAAGATAATAGCACATTCTCAAATTGGACGGGGTGGGGATGACCCCCTGGGACTTCCTTTTGATTTCATTTGATTTGTTTTATTGTCCCATTCTAGAATATATATGGTTAAGTGGTTGGGATCTGGACCGTTTACAAGATAAAAGCATATTCTCAAATTAAAGGGGGTGGGGATGACCCTCCAGGGACTCCCCCTATATTTCATGTGATTTGTTTTATTGTCCTTTAATCATTTCTGAAAACTGCATGTATCTATCACATACAGTTTTCCAGTTATATTCGTTTGAAAATTTTAGAAAATAAAATCCCATAGGGTTCTATAGTAAACCACTCCCTCCTTTCTATCCCCCAAAATACCCCTTAATAGACCCAATGCACAAACAAAAGATTGATGGCTCACCTAGACATATTAGTCTACTATTCTATGAAACCCTAAGTAAATCTGACAAGCAGTTTTTGAGAAACGCTGCAGACAAGTTCATTTTTAAAGTGGCGGAAGAAGATTACATCCCAGCTCCTTTGTTCCAACAGGGGTGATCTGAGCCGGATCACCCCTACCAGATCACCCCAGTTTGAGTTTTTTTTGTTATGCATGCTTTCCTTTGTTCTGTAACATTTTGGCGGGAATGCCAAATCCACTATAAAACTTATAGTTAATTATACGGAAAGGACTATCTATCAAAATTCACGTAGAAAAAATCCGGTGTATATGCTGGGATTCGAACTCAAGACCTGTAGCATATCAAGCCACGACACATTCCACTACACCAGGACGACTGGATACGAACTATCAGTAATTTAATATACTTAAAGGAAGCAAGATATTTTTTATAAGTGGGGCGAGTGGGCATACCTGTATTCAGTGGGGTTTAAACCCTTTTCGTTAATAAGTGAGTTGTCAGACTGATTGTTCAATTTGATTTTACATTTTTTTCAAATTGGGGCGAGTCGGTAAACAAGAGTGGGGCATTTTTTTTTATAAAGTGGCGATATAGTGTGGGCCGATTGGCCAGTGGGGCAAGTTGACATTATTTGATATCTACTCCTCGTGTTCGGGGGTCATTAAGGGTATACATCATATAGTAATATATAAAGTATATTATAATGGTTGTGTGGCGTTCTAAACTAGATTTTAATGAATTGTAAATGGTTTTTCTTCTTATCTAAAACAGCTGGGATGTAAAATAGTTATCCCAGTCGGACTTGGTGTGTCAGTGTTAGATCACCCTCTGGCCTCCGGCCATCGGGGTGATCTTACACTGACACACCGCGTTCTCGCGGTATAACTATTGAAGAAGAAGAGGAAGAATAATAAAAATAATAAGAATTGAGCAAAAACAATAAGTCTTCAAACTTTGTTTAATAAATCAAATGTCCTGAAATATTTATGAGAATTATTATCTTCCATCCATAGTTTGTCTTTACTTGTTTAGTATAAAACAAATTAATATCGATTTTTACATTTTCACACAGGTAAACTACGTTTTTAGTAATTTGGCTATAAATAGATCAAAGCATGTCTGTGTAGAATCTCTAATCTAAAATCGTAATTGTTATAATTTTATTTCTTTAAATAATCAAATTTAAATTTATGAAAATAATCATGATTGATAAAATAGTATTGCATAAAGTTTACGTTTTCGGAAGACTATTTATGTTTAGGTCATAGTTCTAGAGGCTTCTTCACAATTATGTAAACAAACCAATATGGCCGCCACACGTGATTAGGTGTAAAGGGTGGAAAGATCCAGAGAAGAAGAAGATTACCTTTGCACACGTGAACAAAATATTTCTGACAAAAGTCAGATTTCTCTTGTCAAAAGGGATTTATATTTATATTGCAATAAATTATTCAGAAGGAGGTAAATTCTGTTTAGATTATATTTCTTATTCTATAAGCATTTGGAGTTTAATCAAAATTCTCCCAACATCAACATAGAACGTATTGAGTCATATACACATACACATACACGCGTAGATTGACTGGTACCCGATCGTAATGTAACACATATATCAAATAGCTAATGCCCGGAACGTAGTAGCGGGAACCAGGATAATACGTAGACAACATACATAACTAACGAAATTGAAAACGCTTACGGTTTCTTGTTCATAAACCGAATTCCGCTTTGAATTACAGAAAATGCAATATTAATCATGTTCAGTCGACCTTTCATTGTTATATCAACGTTTGAACTGATTAAAAAATCTTTAGATGTCAGATAACACTCGAAATTGACCCGACCTCTTTCCACACGGAATACAAATAATGATAGTTTGTAATCAGGTTGACTGCTTATAATGCAAAATACACATAAATAACAAGTTTTTTAAAACGAACAATACACACTGATCGTTTCTTTATTTCCCAATGTAAATGAAAGAAACAAAAACCATATCATACCATAAAAAGGAGAGGAGAAAATTGAACATTTCCGGATCTATTTCTGGCCAAAAGACCCCCTACATAGATTTGTTGGACGTTGCGTATGAAAAGATGTACCTCATGACTTGAAAGTCAGGCCTTAAAGCACTGCCTTTAAAAACCGAACTTGAAATGCGTAATTGACCCAGACTTTAAATCATTTCCGGAAAGGACCCAAAGTTCCGGATCGCGTCAATAGAAGTATTAAAAAAAATTTCTTCAAATATAAAGCAATAAAATTTTCACAGTCGCGAGGGTTTTCAAGGGTCGGTCGGTAAACTGCAAACAAACAATATTTTAATTTAAGCCGTATCAAGGTTTCAATAGCAATGAATATATAAATGAATATCTTTTATGGTGAGTCTGCAGTGGTACAAGTTCGCAATGATTGTAGTTGTTCTAGTTGGTAGTTAACGTTGGTTTTAGTTGACTGTTAGTAGTATGTGTTGACTTAGTCATTTAGTACCAACATGTAATAGTATGAATGGACTGGTTTCCCTGTAAAGAAAACTGAGTATGTGTTCTATAGTACAATAGTTATGCAACACAAATCAGACAAATGTTCACTACTACAAGGATCAAAAGTCAGGCTGACTGACCTGCCCATAGAAAATGTAAATGATTTGTTATATTGTCCCATACATGAATATATATCGTTTAGGGGTGGGGATCTCGAGGGTTTTCAAGTTCTCAAACAGGAAGGGGTAGGGTGACCCCAGGGACTTCCCCTATATTTCATTTGATTTGTTATATTGTTCCATTCATGAATATATATTGTTTAGGGGTGGGGATCTCGAGGGTTTTCAAGTTCTCAAACAGGAAGGGATAGGATGACCCCAGGGACTTCCCCTATATTTCATTTGATTTGTTATATTGTCCCATACATGAATATATATGGTTTAGGGGTGGGGATCTCATCGGTTTCCAAGTTCTCAAACAGGAGGGGTGGGGGGACTCCCCCTATGTTTCATTTAATTAGTTATATTGACCCATACATGAATATATATTGTTTAGGGGTGGGGATCTTGACCATTTCATAAGTTCCCAAACAGGAGGGGGTGGGTCGCCCCATGGACTCCCCTTATATTTCATTTGATTAGTTATATAGTCCCATACATGAATGTATATGGTTGAGAGGTGGGGATCTCATCCGTTTCAAAGTTATCAAACATATATATCATATGATTTGCCTACATTCAGGTAGTAATTTGTGAAAATACAGTAAGAATCTTCCAGCTACTTTAACTGACCCTTCAAAATTGAGAAAAAAAAATACCCCTTCAAAATTGCAGTAATATGTTTATACTTTAAAAGCATCTTACATGCATTATAAACATTTATCACTGATAAAGAAAATTTATACTGTGACCAGGAACATATATATTGTTAGATATACTGTTCCCAGCTGTCACATTGTATTGGATTTTGACATTAAAATTTGTCAAAAAGTAATTTTGAGTTTCTGTTTAAAATATTTTCTGCTTTTTCTTTCTTTTACATATATCTTTTGGTTTTCAATTCTAGTGTTTATATTCATTTACCATGCATAGATGTATTTTGTCACCTGCCTGGATTCGCCAAAAACCCGGAATTACCCTTATCCGCTTCCGGAATCAGATCCGATATTGTAATTGTCTTTTCACGGCAGCCATTGTCATTGTTTTTCAATGTTGTTTTTGTCAGTCAGATACTATTTTACTCGTATTAACACATTTTTTGTCAGCGATTTTCTGTATATAGCTAGCGATTGAACAAAATTGACATCGCTGTCATGAATAATAATGATTAAAATAAGTTTTGAGATCGTTTATTTGGAGACTTTGGCGAAAAGGTTTGCAAAGCTATTTTTTGTTTTCTTTCAAGTGGAACTGAGACTACTATAACTGTGATATAGTTGTCTCAGAGTGGAAGGCCCGTCGGGCATGGCTAGTAACCAAGTCGAAAGTGGAAGGTCGCGGACCCTGGACCACCGCTAATTTTAACTCCTGCCTCTAAATTGAAAAGATACGAAAATTTCGTCTTCTAATTTGAAATTGCCGCCAACAGCATGAACAGTTGAACTTATTATATAATAGACTACTGACGTAGTTGTACTACGTATTGACGACAAACAATATTCCTACGACTTTTGCCATTTGGGAAATCTAAACTACTTGTCTTAAAAGATTTTCGGTGATTAAATATTTCATACAATTGTTTTTTGACATCTTAGCCAAAAGCACAGGGGATAATAAACTACATAAGAATTCCTAATGAGCACTACTTCCTATGTGCAACTTCAAAAGTTTTGGGTGATTCGACAATCATTTAAGGTTTTTCTAGTCATATTTTTTGTAATCCAGAATTAAAAGTATTAAAAAAGTGTTCAATTAGTTATATATATAACATAGTAGCCAGCTAGATAATAACAATGGCAAGTATTTCAGCATTTATTGGGTAGACCACAAATCTAGGGTGCTCGCATAATGCAGCTTAACTGCATAAAAATCTATTAATGGCAGTATTCAGCAGAATTACCAGCTACTCTATACCTGTATATGACCTCTTGACCTCTGTTTTATGGAAACACTGACCTTATTAAGTTCCTCGGTCATCATGTTGACTGTGGCAGTGTTACCAGGTACTCTATACCTACATATGACTTCTTGACCTCTGTTTTAATGTAAACACTGACCTTATTAAGTTCCTCGGTCATCATGTTGAATGCGGCAGTATTACCAGGTACTCTATACCTACATATGACCTCTTGACCTCTGTTTTATGGAAAAATTGACCTTATTAAGTTCCTTGGTCATCATGTTGACTGCGGTAGTGTTACCAGGTACTCTATACCTACATAAGACCTCTTGACCTCTGTTTTCATGTAAACACTGACCTTATTAAGTTCCTCGGTCATCATGTTGACTGCAGCCGTATTACCAGGTACTCTATAAACACCAGTTACTTCTAAACCTCGAGCCTCTACAATCTTTGTACAGAGATCCACAATCATTGGTACGAACTAAAACATAAATATGTAAATACAATCTTTGTACAGAGATCCAAAATCATTGGTACGAACTAAAACATAAATATGTAAATACAACCTTTGTACAGAGATCCACAATCATTGGTACGAACTAAAACATAAATATGTAAATACAATCTTTGTACAGAGATCCACAATCTTTTAAATATAAATATGTAAATACAATCTTTGTACAGAGATCCACAATCATTTAAATATAAATATGTAAATACAATCTTTGTACAGAGATCCACAATCATTTAAATATAAATATGTAAATACAATCGTTGTACAGAGATCCACAATCTTTTAAATATAAATATGTAAATACAATCTTTGTACAGAGATCCACAATCATTTAAATATAAATATGTAAATACAATCTTTGTACAGAGATCCACAATCTTTTAAATATAAATATGTAAATACAATCTTTGTACAGAGATCCACAATCTTTTAAATATAAATATGTAAATACAATCTTTGTACAGAGATCCACAATCTTTTAAACATAAATATGTAAATACAATCTTTGTACAGAGATCCACAATCATTTAAACATAAATATGTAAATACAATCTGTCCCCTCCGCATTATCACCCCCCCTTGTCATTAAATACCTACATCATTATTAGGTGAAGGGATACAACATTTGATGGGGACACCAAACATTCCTGTCCCCTCAGCATCGTCAGCTCCGCCTGATCCTGCAGCATTTGATGTCTTACGAAAACTTTTAATTCTGTCTTTTAGCGTTGTTTTCTGCTTGGAACTGTCATCTATTAAAACAAATATTTTAATATTCAAACAAGTATTAATTAAAAATACTAAAAAGAATTTCATAAATCTTAATAACTTTGTTAGTAGATGAGCTGTGTATTATAAACAACTGCTGACTCTAAGGACATTTCTATATATTCTCAAAGTTGTTTTTATAACATAATAAAAATTCTACCATTTCATTATTTATGACTTTAAATAATTAATTACACAAGAATTCTAAAAAAAATATTTGAATGAACAAACAAACTTATATATTATTTCTATATTTTTTTTAAAATAGAATTAAATGAAGATTAAGTACATGGTTTATAAGTTGGATATCAAATGCTTTTTACAGTGAACTAGACTTTTTTCCTGATTTTGACTCTCTTTCTTTCTCCTTACCTCCTGTCTTTCTATCTTTCCTCTTCATACTTGGGGAATGTGGTATTTTTATGATAGACTTGGTTGACAGTCTGCTCTTTGGTTTGTGAGGCACCTGTGGGGAACTTTTGACTGAAACTGCTGATGTTTGGGTTGTCATCTCATTGGATTTTCTGATTATTAAGTTGGCACTAAATAAACCTTGATCCTAAAATTCAACAAAAATTATGTTTTTATATATTTTCACTCTTTTTTTTTAAGTTAGTTAAACAATAATCAAAGCATGAAAACATAGCATTATCACAAGAAAATAATATCAATCATTTTAACTGAATCAAATTTAATTAAGATTTGTCTCCCTTTATTAATATTTCTGCTTAATTAATTAGCATCTAAAAAAACCCACTTACATCAAGATCTGGGTTGTTATTTTTCTGTACAGCTTCAATCCAAGATAACATTGTATCATGATCATCAGCTTGGAACAAGTATTCTGAACCATTGTATGTCTTCAGTCGGAACACATTTCTCTTCTTTGTATAGTCATAGGCTATGTCCACCATGGATGACTTTACAGAGATGGGCTGTTCATCAAAGGCAAACGGATGAGACTGAAAACAAAATATAAGGTTCAATATCATTAAATCAATCTTATAATCTTATCATCTTATTATTTTGTCATTAAAGTAAATTTGAATAATTTTCCTCTTTTTATTTAACATTGACAGAATTTACTGTGCCTTTAAGCCAGAGTGGGTCATTTGAAGATAATGGCTTTGAGACAAGTTGGTTTACATAAGTGAGATTTTTATTCAAGTTTACATTTTTGTGTCAAATACTGCACATCACCAATTTTCATTTATTCTTCTTTTCTAACAATATAATATATCATAAGTAGGAAACAAAGTTAAGTTAGGATAGTGGCAGAAATACACAACATCTATAAGGAGTATTTCTCAAAAACAAAGTGCGAAGGTCAAACAGAATAAATTTCATGAGCTGCAAGACAACCAAACAAATTAGCTCAATTTAGTTTTCTGTACAGGGAAAATGAAAATATTAAGTAGAAGTATATCATGTTTGTAAATGGTATATATGATATTTAGTCTTATCTTGTAAAAGGTATATAATATCTACTATTTAACTCCTGACATTTCTTCTTACCCCTTCTTTCTTTTCTTTGTTGAGAAAAAGGGCATGACCACGTAATTCAACCCAAACAGGTCTCCACGATCTATCACTGTTTCTCTGTAAGACAAAATAGAGTGTTATATGAGTTGACAAACAAGGGGTTTATATAATTAAAGTGTCTTAATTACTAGTGAACAATCTCATACAGATAGAAGCAGACATCTTTTTAGGTGTAATTATTTTGTCAGGTTGCAGTTATATTGCCAATTAATTATTGTAAAGTCTAATGTAATTGAACTGGAGTTTTGTTTTCTTCTTCATAAAACCAAACAAAATACATCTGTTTCTAAAAGTGTATTCCAGAATGTGATTCTTCTATTGTGTTTTTTATCCAAATAAAATAATTGCATTGCACTGTTGTGTTTCATCCAAATAAAATAATTGCATTGCACTGTTGTGTTTTATCCAAATAAAATAATAGCATTGCACTGTTTCCATCGGCTATATCTGTTTTACATTGTAGATATTCCTATTTATACTGTTATTTTTACCTTTCCATCGGCGATATCTGTTTTACATTGTAGATATCCCTATTTATACTGTTATTTTTACCTTTCCATCGGCGATATCTGTTTTACATTGTAGATATCCCTATTTATACTGTTATTTTTACCTTTCCATCGGCGATATCTGTTTTACATTGTAGATATCCCTATTTATATTGTTATTTTTACCTTTCCATCGGCGATATCTGTTTTACATTGTAGATATCCCATCTTAGATATTTCTTGAATTGGACTGGCTGGATCTTGCCTTCGTTCTGTTGCCTCTAATATCCTTGGAGTCTGTAATAGAATATGTTACCCTTCTGTTTACTGATACTTAAGAGCATATGATACAATAATATATTGCTCTAATAATGTTTCAAATGATAAAAAAATCAGAACTGAATCTACAGAAATAACTATATAGTTCATCTATAAATCAATTCATTCTACACTCAAGGAACAATCATAAAACAGTTTATTATTGATACAAGGCTTACGTTTGATTATAGTAACTTTCTAGGGATACATAAACTGTTGACACAGAGACGTTTTTCTCCCCTTTCTACATAAAATTCAGAAATATGATTGACAGCAAAATTCAAAATTGCTATTTAATTCAAAGGAGTAGGTTCGATAAGGCCCTAAAATGGCCCCCTTTTTTAGCCTAAATTTCAAATTGGGATTTATTGACCAATATCACAGTGAATAAAAGCTTATACAGTGACAAGATAGGAAGAAAGTCTTTTTTTGCAAATTTACGTTCCTGCGTTCTATTCGTGACGTCACAAATTTTGATTTTCTATGAAAAAACAATGAAAATGGGTAAATTTCCATTGAATATTTGAACAGGAAACATATGTCGACAAAAAGATCTTTGACAATAATGTTTGTAATGAAATTTTACATGCTTAACTTGATTATTAAGGTTGTCGACGGCTGTGCTCTATGTTTCCTGATCTTAAATTTGGCTGAAATCCTGCTGATTTTGTCAAATTTCACCAAAATCCCTTATTTTGACCTAACTGAGATGTAAAAATCAACGCTGTAGAATAAAACTATGACAGAAATTGTTCTCTAAAACTTTCTCACATGTCTTTAAATCAACTTAAACATTTTTTGTCTAGAAGCATTGAACTTTATAATTGGGGCCAAATATATTAGCCCTTACCAAACTTACTCCTTTGCTGGACCATGACCTAAATAGAGCCCAGGACCTCAACATTTTTATAAAACTTATTTGTATTGATAAAACTCAACTGTATATTATATATCAATGATCTATCACAAGCAGTTACTATCAAATGAACTTAAGCAGAAAACTGAACAATTATTGAAGCCACAGCAATCACCAATTAATTCCTAAAAATAAAATTAGTAATTTTTTTCATGTGTAGATTGGTTTTCCTGTTTGAATTTGTTTACACTAGTCATTTTGGAGACTTTATAACTTGCTTTTCAGTGTGAGCCAAGGATCTGTGTTGAAGGCCCTGGTTTAGTGGTTAGTGCATCGGATTACTAACACAAAGGTTCCTGGTTCGATTCCTGTTCCGACGATGAAATGACTAATTTTTGGCTCTCCCTTGACACCATTTGCGAGTATGGTCTTGAGGAAACGATGATAGTCCGTTGGAAGGAGACAATAAATGGCTGACCCGTGTTAAGAGAGAGCCATATCTCTTGCACGTTAAAGACACCCTTTTAGATTTCGAAAAAGAGCAGGCTAATGCTACTACAAGGCAGCACTCGCACCCGCAAAGTGGAAAGGAATTAATATAAGTTGCAAAACTTGTTTCCCAATCCAATATAAATAAATATGTTTAAACTAAGGCCGTACTTTGACCAATAATTGTTTACTTTTTAGATTTTGTGATTTGGATGAAGAGTTATCTCATTGGCACTCATACCACATTTATTATTTATGTATATCAATTTTTTTTTTTTATTTCATTCATCATTTAATGACAAAACAGAAAATTAAGTTATTATTTTAAAAACATACCCTTTCACCAAAGAATGCTTTAAGTTTGGTCATGCTGGGAGGCTTCTTAGGGGTAATCATCCTGAAATTAAAATAAACCATTCACAATGTCTTTTAAAAATTGCTGTACATTGGAAGTAACAAAAAGAGACTGTAGAAATAGATATCTTAATGTGTTAACCGAGGTCTACTGTCCAAGCATACTTAAGCATCTAGCTTCATCCATGAATCTTTCTAGTCAAGATATTCAACAAACAAGAGGCTGTTAAAATGACAGCAAATCAGATTTTCTTGCAGAGGTCTAACCATGAACAGTTGAACAGTATGGACACAACATTAAGCTGAAGAATTTTGAAATTGGACATTTACCTATAATTGTCCAATATCCCAAATCAATATAACTAAAATGAAATCTACACTAGCTTAATTTGCAGCTTGGTGGCTGTGTGGGAGTGCAGATTTAATTTTAAGAAGATTGCTTTGGAAATTGGACCATTATAGATAAATGTCCAATTTCAAATTTTGGCAGTCTTAAAAATTATTTTTCACGTTATGGCCAATTTTGAGCATATTTACTTACTGGACATCAGTGTCTGAGTGACTGTGAGTCAATGATTTGTCAAGTGATAACTTATTGGTATCTCTGTCTTTGGCAGTCGCCATGAGGTAGGATATACTTACTGGACGTCAGTGTCTGAGTGACTGTGAGTCAATGATTTGTCGAGTGATAACTGATTGGTATCTCTGTCTTTGGCAGTAGCCATGAGGTAGGATATACTTACTGGACGTCTGTGTCTGAGTGACTGTGAGTCAATGATTTGTCGAGTGATAACTTATTGGTATCTCTGTTTTTGGCAGTCGCCATGAGGTAGGATATACTTACTGGACGTCAGTGTCTGAGTGACTGTGAGTCAATGATTTGTCGAGTGATAACTGATTGGTATCTCTATCTTTGGCAGTCGCCATGAGGTAGTATATACTTACTGGACGTCAGTGTCTGAGTGACTGTGAGTCAATGATTTGTCGAGTGATAACTTATTGGTATCTCTGTCTTTGGCAGTCGCCATGAGGTAGGATATACTTACTGGACGTCAGTGTCTGAGTGACTGTGAGTCAATGATTTATCGAGTGATAACTTATTGGTATCTCTGTCTTTGGCAGTCGCCATGAGGTAGGACGTCCTCCTTTGGAGTTTGATAGCCTCATCATCTGGAGATGCTGAAAGAAAAACTCAAATTATATTCTAACTGTAAGCCACGAAAAAATATGCATTATTGACAAATTATGAATATCATAAAATCATTGAATAAAAAAAAAAAAAAAAGTTTTATTTCTTTACATTTTTTTAAAGTAAAGATATTTCATTTTGGTTTTAGGGAAAGTAAAAAAATGTTTAGCTGTGATATGCCTTTGCATAATCGAAATCTGTTCCAGCGTCTCCAATCAACAATTTGACAAAACATCCTGATAAAAGACCATAGACTTGTGTTACAATGAGAGGTACTTCAATCTTTTGGTTTTTGAGTTGGACGACTGTTAATCTTTGGTTGTTGTGCACTACTAGCAAGGAAGAGCCTTAATATCTGTTTGCATAACCTGTTATCATAACTTACAATCTGACTTTTTCCTGAGTATTACTTTAGACTGTGAATCTTTGATTGGGGTACTTGTTAGTGTTATAACCTGTTAGTTAACTTACAATCTGACTTTTTCCTGAGTATTACTTTAGACTGTGAATCTTTGATTGGGGTACTTGTTAGTGTCATACCACTGCTTGAAGAAGGTGGTGGCATAATGCCTGAAATATACAAACATTTATATTTCTATACTGATCATAATTTACTCATAATGAATACAAAAATCCTATTATAAGTGATTTTTTTCTTGTAGTTTGTTGTGAATAATTAGTTTCATAATAAATGTTTCCAACTAAAGGTCCAATACCTCCACAGTTCCTAGTCATGACCTAAATTTATAAGTAAATCAGCATTAAGGCCAAATTTTTTTTTACAGTAATAATTTTGGTCATTCCTGAAATTGCAATCAGGTATCTTAAAACCATCATAAAAGCATTTTTGCAGTTGTTTTGTTTTCTTTTTCCCTTGATAAAACTGAACCTCCCATATAAAGTAGTATTGGAGATAAAAATCTTGTATTGCCACTATTTTTGCTAGAGGAAGTGTCAATCCATCTTTTATAGTTTTCAAGATAATAGGTAAAATTGTTGACCATTGGTCAATATGGCGACTACTGAGGGTGTCTAATGACCTTGACTACTCGAGAGGGTCCTGCACGGTGGTAAGGTCATTAAAGAGCAATGGAACTTTAATTTATAAGGAGTCAATTCATGATTTCAACAATGCTATATCTTTGTAGATCAATTTTTATATTCCAAGTTTCCATGATGGTTTCAAGATAATTGAGTAAGCTGAAATTTTTTGAGATTTTCTTGTTTGATATGATAATCTACCAAAAACAGAAAAATAAAAGCATATGGATGATTAATCCGCATAGATCATGAACCTGGATGTGCGTGTAGGTCTAACTATTAGTATAGTGAAGATTATCAAGGATCAATAACTGCTCCTTATCTTTTCATCTTGTATATTAATGATAAATGCTTACTAGAGGATGAGTATGATATAGTGGTGGTTTCAGGCGATGAATGTTGTCTCCACTGCTGTGATGGCGGAGAATCAGGACTTGTCTCATCTTGAGAACTGCCATCTGAAAATTAACATATATAATTCTAGAATAAAATTTGATTTTTCTGCATAGCTTTTTGAATAATAGCTTTCAAGACTTTAAAAATTCAAATCAGGCTATTAGATGCAAAAACAAGCAAATTTTTTAAAATACAATAACTAAATAAACCTTTAAAAAAGTCATTTTCTTTCTGTATTTGAGAACCAAGGAAATATAATTATTCATTGATCCCAAAGATATTAAATTCAATTTGTGGAATGAGCTTAAAAAGTTCACATTACAGTTTTCATTTTTTTTTATTTGTTGGAATAAAAAAATTTGTATATATATATAATTAAACAAAGACTTTTTACAAGTCCCACTCCCAACATTTCCTTGGTGCCAAGGATGTAAACAACCAGGAATTATTTGAATCTGGGAGTAAGCCAAGACTACGGGGGATAGTTAGTTCATACTAAAATACAAGTGAAAGTAACATGAACATTAGTCGTGCCCAGGATGGCCTTCAACAATGAATAAAACCCATACCATATACCTTATATAGTAAGGTATAAAAGGCTCATCTGGAAGACAAGTTTTTTTTTACTGACTCTTACATATAATATCTACCAAGCCTACTCTTCACTATATATCTGTATTGTAGCAAGTGTCTGAACTTACCATCTAAAGCTGTGGAACTGAACAGACAAACTTTTATAAACATTAAGGTCCAGATTATTTAACTTCAACATAATCCATGAATTATTCCTAGTAATTTCCAAACTTCAGTATTCTGATCATGATGATACACGTTTTATTTCCTTGTACCACCGGACACAATCAATATTATAATTAACACATTTCTCCCTTATATAATAATTTCCTCTAACCTCTGATCGCAAACTATCCTTTTTCTACATAAAATATACACTACATTTGTACATGAAAGAATAAAATTTTTACATATATTCATTACTGCGTTATATGTTAATCACATGTATTCTACTTTATGTAAAATTCTCACAATTTGAAGTAGAATGACATTTTGATGTTGTTCCTAATTAAACATGTTAAACTGTTAGAAACCTTTATGTGACATAAAGTGCTGTTATTAAGTCAAAGCATGTGAATTTCATTTTTGCTTCTTTTAAAGTGAAAAAGAAACTGGTTAACCTGTTTATCAATGCATTGTAAATGTATGTTTCCCTTGAATTTGTTGATACAAGTACATGTACGTGTATGATACAATGATGATAAAACATCCTTCCTTGTACCCAGGAAACACTACAATGGTTTACATACACAATATCATACTAATCCATTTATTACATAACAAACTATGATCATCGACACAGTTTCAGGACTAACATGTTTTGGTTACCATTTCAAGTGAATTCAAATGCTATAAAATGTTGTAATTATTGACTAAAATTAGTCAAATTTAATGATATTTAAAGCTTTTTTGTTTTAGACAAAGTATACTTTCAAAGCATATTTTCATTTGAATGTAAAGTAAATGTAATTAGAGAGTTCCTCAATTAAAGGTGAAGTATATGTACATGTAGTTAGGTAGTATTTCTGTTGAAGGCCAAGTATATGTAATACAATGTTTAACATCAACTTAACATCAAGATCCGTGAAAATAAGGTCAAGGTCAGGAGAACTATGTCAGACAGATAATTATTCTATATGCACCCTCAAATAATTAATGAACTGATAGTTACTTGCTTAATGTCTCCTTCTGTAATTAACCTATAACTCATAGTATCAAAGAAAAAAAAACATGCATGAAAATTCACTTTGACCAAAGAACCATGAAAATGAGGTCAAGGTAAGATGAACCCTGACTCAAAGACATATTCACCTTTCAATCATTCTATATACAATGAATTCAGTTGACCTTTTACTTCTGTTGTCAGAGAAATGGCATGTGTGAACCATTGACTATTGCTTAGAACTGTTATCTTGAAATATAATTCATGATGCTTTAAAAGGGGATGTGGGGTATTGAGAGCTGATGTTTCTATTTAACTTACAAAGTTCCTGTGATGCAGTGATTGCAGCTTATAAGTGATATCTACAAATACAATGTATGATACTCTACAAGGGCATGTGGAGAATTGAATGCTGATAAACTTACAAAGTTCCTGTGATGCAGTGATTGCCTCTTATAAGTGATATCTACAAATACTATGTATGATACTCTACAAGGGCATGTGGAGTATTGAATGCTGATAAACTTACAAAGTTCCTGTGATGCAGTGATTGCCTCTTATAAGTGATATCTACAAATACAATGTATGATACTCTACAAGGGCATGTGGAGTATTGAATGCTGATAAACTTACAAAGTTCCTGTGATGCAGTGACTGCAGCTTATAAGTGATATATCTACAAATACTATGTATGATACTCTACAAGGGCATGTGGAGTATTGAATGCTGATAAACTTACAAAGTTCCTGTGATGCAGTGATTGCCTCTTATAAGTGATATCTACAAATACTATGTATGATACTCTACAAGGGCATGTGGAGTATTGAATGCTGATAAACTTACAAAGTTCCTGTGATGCAGTGACTGCCTCTTATAAGTGATATCTACAAATACTATGTATGATACTCTACAAGGGCATGTGGAGTATTGAATGCTGATAAACTTACAAAGTTCCTGTGAAGCAGTGACTGCCTCTTATAAGTGATATCTACAAATACTATGTATGATACTCTACAAGGGCATGTGGAGTATTGAATGCTGATAAACTTACAAAGTTCCTGTGAAGCAGTGACAGCAGCTAAGAATGATGGTTTCCTCACAGGTTTCTGTCCATGTTTATCTTCATCCTCCATTTCTGTGTCTTGTCTCCCGCCATCCATGTCATCATGCTGGACATGAACTGGGGTTTTATTGACTGGTCCCCTGTTACTGTCCATAGCTTCACCCCCTTGATACATTGACATCGGTACAATTTCAACAATAGGTGATGATTGGTTATTTGATGACCCTTGAGAAACATAAATTCTGATTGGTGCCTGTTCTTGAAATTGTTGTTGGTTCTGATTGTGACTGATAGAGGGTGCCTCAGGAGATGAATACCTCTCTGTTGATGACATTCTCCGTAACTTAGGTGCACTTTGTTGTCCATCTTCAGATTTTTCAAAGTTTTGTAATCTTGAAGACACGCTATTGAATTTGCCTAACGATGTGATTTTCTGTATCTCTGTTTTGTATCTGTTGACATTTGGCGTAGATCCATTGTTCTCCATTTGTCCTGATTCAAACTGTTTCTTACGCTGTGACACTCGCGGGCGTTCTTTGGACTTTATTTCTATAGAGGTAGAATGGGGTGATCTAGTCAATGCAAATGCTGTTCCATAAGAATTACGATTTTGATTGGAATTTTCATCATTCTCACTTTCAGTCCCGCTATCATTTATTTTCACGATAAACGTTCTTGTGTTACTATTTTTACTTGGATGTTCATAGATTCGTGTTGTGCTATAATTAGTTCTTAAATTCCTATCTGTCTGGTAATTTTCGGTCCTTGAATCTAAATTGTCTAAACTTGATGACATTTGTGCTGACCTCTGACTCTGTGGTACAACAGGAACATAATGACGTGTAGTTGTATGGATTTCACTTCTCTGTCTCTCCGGTGATGTAAATGACCTTGGTGGGGGTAAAGGGGGATTGTTTCTCATGGAGTCTGGGTAACTATGTCGTGATGGTGAAGATGACAATGTATATCCTGATGAACTACTTGAACTAACTAAAGATTCTTGTGACTGTTCCTCTCTAGAATGTTTCTTTTCAAGGGGAATAACTCTAGCAGTCCTTACAGTTTTAGCAATGTTTTCTTGTGAATCATTAGGCTGCAGTACATTGTCCCGAGCCCTTCTGAAGGTGACCTCTGAACGACTTTCCTTCTTCGGTGTTGGATAGTATAATCCAAAGGAGAATGTTTTATTAGGTGGAGGGTCAGAGTAATCTTTGACCCTAGTTTCAAATTCTTTACGTGTATCACCAAAAGATCTTGGTTCCCCTCTACCGTTATATCCACTGGGTTCCCGATAAACACTTGTGGTATACGACACTGTAGATTTTATGTTACGTTCTGGACTGTAGTCCTCCATATCTCCTTGTCCCTCACTGCCAGTGGCAGAATGTTCCTGGTATCCACCACTAGAGGGAGCTATATTCTCCATGGAAGATAAAGTATATCCTTGAGATGAGTTTAGCCTTGAGGCTGTGTTTGGATTGCCTCGTCCATGATACAAGGAGTCTTGGGATAAAGTATGTGTGTTTTTGTAGGCCTGAAAAAGATAACAAAAGGAGACTATCAAATGAAATCACAATATTACATATTTATAAATGTATAACCATGCTATTTTCCTTTTTGATCTACATATCTAGTATTCCTATTGATAACTTGTCAACTACATATAAATCCTGATGAAGAGTTCACACCTAATTATATCAACAACATATAAATATAGCAACACCGTAAGAAGAATCCGTAACCACATAAGGATATAGCAGTGATAATGTACTGTGTGACCTTGTATAAGGTCAAACAATCCTAGTACAGTCAAGGACTGAAGAACATCTTCTTATATCTATGTCTAATACAGTTGGTTTTAACTTTTAATCTCACACATATTCAAAAGTTCAAAACAAGAATGCTATCATTCCCAAATTTTGAAAAAAAACATTCAATTATTAATCAATTTTAAACAAAAACACCTCTTAATCACTAAATGTGTTATTTAGGGTTAAATATCAGAAATATGTACGTGACCACCAAACAAACAATAGAAAAACCTACCTTTTAAGAAGAAATAATACACACTATAGTAAAATTCCTTACAATGAAGATACAATAACAAGATTTCTAAGAATTAAGTATCTTCTCAGGATAAGTTGCACATTTTGTTTCCACAAAAACTATTTTTTTGTACGTACTCCTCCATAATAATATACCTTACTGTCACAAACCTCAAGAAATCATGTTATACTTTCCCCAAGGAAAAAGGACGCCCACATACAGTGCAGCGATTCATCAATAATGTTTAACAAGCTCTCATTAGAACCTAACAATAAAAAGAAATGATGGTGACAGACAAACAGTCAACATTTACCTGTCTGCACACCTGAGATTTACCTGTATATGTCAATTGTTTACTTAGGAAACAACATAAAGATTTTAAATATCCAAGTTTATCTAAAGATTTTCTCAATGAAATACCTTAGCAAAAAACTTCTGATAAAGACATTTTTTTTGTAATATATCTTAAAACCATTCAAACATTTGTTATTTAATCAAAATACAATTGCTTTGATGACTTTGTGTATTTGTTTAGAAATCAGCTTAACCTAGTTAAAGTTATAAAAAGTTTGAACAAATTAACAATATTCCTGGGGGCATGGGACGGTTTAGTCAACACAAACATGAAGAAAAATAAATGAAAAATAAAAACTCTCTCCTTCTCCTTTTCATTTGACGTCACAAATCAAATAATGCATACAACTGCTTCTTCATAAATTAAAGTCAGTACAAATATAATCCTGTGACTTATTATAACTTATTATCAGCTGTCAAGAAATCACATTTAAATAAATCTTGTGGGAATTAAAAGTTTGTGGTTTATCATAGACTAAAAGTAAGCTGAAAGACCATTACTTTCTTTATTACGATTGTCATGGCTCTCTACTTAAATTAAAGAAAATAAATTATTCAACTTATACATTTAATTAAATTTGAAACTTGTCATCAGCTTAAGAGGAACACAATCTATATCATTACATAATAAGGTTGATATGTCAGACATGTTAAACAAATAGTACTACTGATAATAAAACAGTTATGTCTCAAAATATACACAACTTGATGACTCACACTCTCTGTTTAAAAGCTTAATGAAATTGTGTATATATATTATTGACACAGAGACATGTATTGCCTGCTTGTTATGTTGATATAAATTTATAAATGTTGAAATAGAAACACATTCACATTAAACTATGCAAAATACTAAAAGTCAATGTACTAGGAATAAATGTAAAGAGACAAATAATCTCCAGATATAAGATATGTAAATGCTTATATATATAAAACTGCATGAAAAATATCCTTCAACTGACATTATTGTGCAAAAGTTTAATAGACCATGACTGAGGGGGCAGAGCCAAATAACTATTTCCATGTTTTTATTATTGCGAAAAATGCGATAGGGTTATAATCGCAATAATTTAAACTTGCATTTTGAAATTTTTTATATGAATTTGACAGAATTTTTCTCAATATCGCAAAAATAAAAATCACATTTTAGTCTAAAATGACAAAATTTCAATACTAAACGCACGAAATAATTGCTGAATTTACAGTAATTGTTGCGTGACAAACATTTTACAATATTGACACTTCAAAATATATAAATGAATAGGATCCCCACTGGAAGTTTACAAGACCTAAATATTGTGTGAAAGACACAATTAACTAGAGGCTCTAAAGAGCCTGTGTCGCTCACCTTGGTCTATGTGAATATTAAACAAAGGATGCAGATGGATTCATGACAAAATTGTGTTTTGGTAATGGTTATGTGTTTGTAAATCTTACTTTACTGAACATTCTTGCTGCTTACAATTATCTGTATCTATAATGAACTTGGCCCAGTAGTTTCAGAGAAGATTTTTGTAAAAGATAACTAAGATTTACGAAAAATGGTTCAAAATTGACTATAAAGGGCAATAATTCCTAAAGGGGTCAACTGACCATTTCAGTCATGTTGACTTATTTGTAAATCTTACTTTGCTGAACATTATTGCTGTTTACAGTTTATCTCTATCTATAATAATATTCAAGGTAATAACCAAAAACAGCAAAATTTCCTTAAAATTACCAATTCAGGGGCAGCAACCCATTAACGGGTTGTCTGATTCATCTGAAAATTGCAGGGCAGATAGATCTTGACCTGAAAAACAATTTTACCCCAGTCAGATTTGCTCTAAATGCTTTGGTTTTTGAGTTATAAGCCAAAAACTGCATTTACCCCTATGTTCTATTTTTAGCCATGGTGGCCATCTTGGTTGGTTGGCCGGGTCACGCCACACATTTTTCAAACTAGATACCCCAATGATGATTGTGGCCAAGTTTGGTTTAATTTGGCCCAGTAGTTTCAGAGGAGAAGATTTTTGTAAAAGTTAACGACAACAACGTACGACGACGTACGACGGTTGCCGGACGCCAAGTGATGAGAAAAGCTCACTTGGCCCTTCGGGCCAGGTGAGCTAAAATGCCCAAATAAGACACAATATAACAGAGTTTTGAATCTGTATCATTTTCAAAGTTTTACTTGCTGTCAAAATATTTCTATCAAAGTTTTCATCTTTATTTTGTGAAGTGTCAATATTGTGAAACGTTTGTCAAGCAACAATTATATCTTTTTTAAAAGTATCAATTTCCCTCATTTTCACAGGCAGACAAAAAGGGTATCTGCTTACTTAAACCTTTAACATCGCTCAATTAGTCAACCATCTTAATGTTTTATTTCTTCTGAAGGACATGAAAGGGTTTCAAGTTTTAATGTGTGGATGATGTTATGTCGTTTATATTTTATCTTTGGTCAATTACTTGAATAACTCTGTGGTCATACTAATACAATATCTAAGATCTTAAAAAAAAAGTTTATTGAGAAAAACTTTTAAATGTCTTTTTTGAATGTCTATATGAATTATATTGTTTAGCTAGGTGACTGTGTCAATGTATTGACAATTAAGTACTGCTATGATTTACTTATTACCCTTCTCAAGTGCCATTTTCTCTTGTTCAAAAGTTTCTTACTGTAGTTTTTCATAAAATGTCCTTGACTAAATAAACAAAAATTTCAAAGCAAGGCATCTAGCAATACTACACTATTGATGCTAAAGCCTCGAGGCCAATCTGATCCCCTGTTCACAATAAATTTACCACAAGTAGAAAATCCTTGTTATTCAGAAGCCCTGAAGTGTAGCTTACTACAATGCTAACTTAAGACTTACCATTTGTAGAATATCCTGGTCTTGTGGCAAAACTTCCAGTTTAAGTCTTGATTCACCTGACTGTATAAGGGAGATAACTTGTTGATATGTTTTTCCTGTTACAGGAAAATTGTTCACAGATAAAATCCTATCCCCTGTGCATAAACCAGCTAA
This sequence comes from Mytilus galloprovincialis, assembly GCF_965363235.1. Lineage (NCBI taxonomy): Eukaryota > Metazoa > Mollusca > Bivalvia > Mytilida > Mytilidae > Mytilus > Mytilus galloprovincialis. The sequence continues at coordinate 115,389,590 of NC_134839.1, read as the reverse complement.
ATAGGCAGGACTATCTTCTTTTACATTCTTAACAAAAATTGTATCCATAGGTTCTGTTCCACCATGTTTGCTTCTCCGTCTGGATCCTAAAACAAATAAAAAAGAATTATACTTCTGGATTATATTTATTTAAGGTATTATTTATCAAAAAATCAAGTAAAAGACAATAGTTGCATTTTTAAAGATTAAACTAAATCTATTTTGCATAGTACCTATGTTGGAACTAGAATGTGTTGTCTAGAAAATCTAAGCCTCTACCGTTCTTAACTGTGAACAAATAAAATTTTGTCCCTCCTATAAATAAGGAGAGAATTAAATGTTGACAAATCTTTGTGGCACCACTTACAAGTATGTAATCCAGGTGACAATTAATTACTCTCAGGATGTATATATATATATGTTTATACTTATTGCATGATAGGAAACTGTTATATATGTTTGAAAGATGAGACTGTCGCCTAAACATTTAATGATAAGTAGATGACTTCTACAGATATAACAATACCTTTAGTATTGAATAAGCTATTTAATTTAACAAACGTAAAAAATAATATCAACAGCCACCCACATTCACTACTCTGTCTGTTAAAATACAGACTGTAATACAATATGGTTTGTGAATGGACATTTACATCAAGGATTTCCCTTACATATAAAGACAGTTGTAAAATAATATGGTTTGTGACTGAAAGTCAAGCTACACAAAGACTTTCCCTTAATAATAAAGACGGTTGTAATTACATGGTTTGTGGTTGAAGGTGATACAAATAAACTGTAATGATATTCTTCCTCACTCGACAATGCAGAATCATTGTGGTCCAATCATTGTGGTCCAACTATTGTAGTTGTCCTTTTACCTACTTTACCAATCCTTTATTTAAATATATATGAATCTTTAAAAGAGCTTCTTGTTCCATTTATATAACAAATATGACTTTTCTTACTTTGTTAACCTCATGATCAAGTTTCATTTGGAACGGCTAACAGTTCTTGAATGATGCAAGATACGACAATAATACTTATTTTGATAGATTTTGACTTTTGATATCCTTTTTTTCTACCTGTACATTATATACCTGATATACCTGATCACACTGACACTTACCTTGAATGAAGTTCTCAGTTCTTATGTAGTCTTCTTCCTATCAATACAAGAAAGACACAATCTAAACTCACATTGAATTAAGGTATACATTTAATCACACAATATTAATAATTCAGATTCTACATTATAAACAGTTATTATTATAAGACATGAACTAAACTGCATCAGTTCTATAGTGGTTAAAGTCACCACAAACTCAAAATTAATATATGCCAAATCATCACCACAAAAATGTTTATTTTTCATTATTAACTGATGCATTTCTTATGTTACTGTGATTCTGTAAATTCGAATGTTTTTTGTCACAGACCTGTAAAGTAAACTCTATGCATCTATGTAATATGTCCTATTCCAGTATAACATCATACAAACATTCTGTTCTATGATGTCTATATTCCAATACAAGTTGGTGGCCTCCTTTTAGCAATAATATATATACTAATGTTTTAAGTGTTTACATAAATATTTTACACTTAAATGAGAAGTATTTTAATTGCAATGTTTACAAGTTTGTAAGCTTGACAAATATTTTATACAGTTGTACATTCCAAAAATATTCTAATTAAAAGCAATCCCATTAAATAGTAAGAAATAAGAGAAGATCATCATAACTTTTAAGTCCTCTGAGGATCTCAATAAACAGATGATCCCAGTCCGTATGTTTGTCCTGTCAAAAATCAGTTTTAGTGAAAGTCAAGGTATCATATCTCTTATGCCCTACCCATCAAGGGTTTCAGCACCCATGCCCTACCCATCAAGGGTTTCAGCACCCATGCCTTACCCATCAAGGGTTTCAGCACCCATGCCTTACCCATCAAGGGTTTCAGCACCCATGCCTTACCCATCAAGGGTTTCAGCACCCATGCCTTACCCATCAAGGGTTTCAGCACCCATGCCTTACCCATCAAGGGTTTCAGCACCCATGCCCTACCCATCAAAAGACATTGTATAATAATTATATAAAAGGGTTATATATCTCCCATATGCCCTAACTGACAAAGGTTTCTAGCTGCCTACCCATCAAGGGATATTGTATAATAATTATATAAAAGGGTTATATAGCTCCCATATGCCCTAACTGACAAAGGTTTCTAGCTGCCTACCCATCAAAGGACATTGTATAATAATTATATAAAAGGGTTATATCTTAGCTCCCATATGCCCTAACTGACAAAGGTTTCTAGCTGCCTACCCATCAAGGGATATTGTATAATAATTATATAAAAGGGTTATATAGCTCCCATATGCCCTAACTGACAAAGGTTTCTAGCTGCCTACCCATCAAGGGATATTGTATAATACATGTAATTATATAAAAGGGTTATATAGCTCCCATATGCCCTAACTGACAAAGGTTTCTAGCTGCCTACCAATCAAGGGATATTGTATAATAATTATATAAAAGGGTTATATAGCTCCCATATGCCCTAAACGACAAAGGTTTCTAGCTGCCTACCCATCAAAGGATATTGTATAATAATTATATAAAAGGGTTATATAGCTCCCATATGCCCTAACTGACAAAGGTTTCTAGCTGCCTACCCATCAAGGGATATTGTATAATAATTATATAAAAGGGTTATATAGCTCCCATATGCCCTAACTGACAAAGGTTTCTAGCTGCCTACTGTTATGATATTGTATTTATTATGTTTAGTAAACCAGTTGCCACTTTAGGCATGGTTCAATTTGAGAACAATCATGACAAACCAGATGTAATTGAACAACCTTTTAGTTCTAAATCTATGGAAGAGACAGTTAGATTGAAAAATTCAGAAATTTTGTCAAATTTAGACTCAAAAGTTGCACATCTGTCTTTTGATCGTAGAGAAGAAATAAAAACTTTGGTATTTTCTTTTAAAAATCTTTTTCCAGATGTGCCAAACAAAACCACTGCTGTTTGTCATGATGTTGATGTCGGGGATGCTTCTCCAATTAAGCAACATCCTTACAGGCTCAATCCACTCAAACTTGAAGTTATGAGAAAAGAAATTAAATATATGCTTGACAATGATATTATTGAGCCGAGTAACAGTGAATGGAGCTCTCCTTGTCTCCTTGTGCCAAAACCAGATAAAACTTTTCGTTTCGTGACTGATTTCAGAAAAGTAAATTCAGTCTCAAAATCGGATTCCTATCCGATTCCAAGGATAGACGATTGTATTGACAATATTGGTCAAGCAAAATTTGTGAGCAAATTTGATTTATTGAAAGGTTATTGGCAAGTTCCATTGACACAGAGAGCTCGTGAAATATCAGCTTTTGTTACACCAGATGGCTTATTTCAATATACTGTAATGCCATTTGGCATGAAAAGTGCTCCAGCTACATTTCAAAGAATGATCAATAATGTTATAAAAGATTTAGACTGTTGTTATGCTTATATTGATGATCTTATTGTATGTAGTGATAGCTGGGAACAGCATTTAAAACATTTGTATGATACTTTTGATAGATTGTCAAAATCAAATTTGACTGTTAATCTTGGTAAAAGTGAATTTTGTCAGGCCACTGTTGATTATTTAGGGCATACAGTTGGCCAAGGTCAAGTAAAACCTATTATGGGTAAAGTGGAAGCTATTTCCAAATTTCCACCTCCTACAAATAGAAAACAACTTATGAGATATTTAGGCATGATTGGATTTTACAGAAAATTTTGTTCAAATTTTGCTACTGTTGTTCAACCATTGACTCATCTTTTACGGAAAGATTCTAAATTTATCTGGAGCAAAAATTGTCAAAAAGCTTTTGAAAATAGCAAATCACTTTTAATTAATAGTCCAGTTCTGATTACTCCAGACTTTGAAAAACAATTTAAACTTGCTGTTGATGCAAGCGATGTAGGAATAGGAGCTGTTTTATATCAAGAGACAGATGATAATGTTGAAAAACCTATATCATATTTTTCTAAGAAATTAGATAAACATCAGAAAAATTATTCAACTATTGAAAAAGAGTGTTTTGCAATGTTGTCAGCACTTCAACATTTTGATGTATATTTAAATCCCACTGTATATCCTATTCTTGTTTATACTGATCATAATCCTCTCACCTTCATGCATAAAATGAGAAACAAGAATCAGAGGTTGACTAGGTGGAGTTTATTGTTACAGGAATATGATGTAATTGTAAAACATATTAAGGGTAAAGATAATGTAATAGCTGATGCTTTATCTAGAGCTTATTAAATCACTTTGTATATATTATGTATTTGTGTTCATATTATTCATGATAAGTTTTGTTACACTAAAACTTCTTTTAAGGGGGGAGGTGTTATGATATTGTAATTATTATGTTTATTTATGTTGGCCTAATTTGTGTTGTATGGCCTGATAGTTGTTTACCAAATAATCTTATAACTGTGCAATTTAGGAATCACTGGAACAATCACAGAATGATTGGAACTTTCTAGAATGATCCTTATAAAAGATGCGTAATTTAAACTTCTACGTTATTCCAGAAACTTCCGTTGTAACTTTCCAGGATTTTCCACAATGTTCCATTATAGAGTGTTCTAGAATTTTCCATGACAACACTATATATACAGACACTAAAGTTAAACTCTCATAATTAAACTTGGACATAGACATTGATAGACATTAGTATTCACAGCATTTGGATTGACACTTTTATTCTACAAACAACATCATACTGGATTGTGACCTTAGTAGTGAACATAATATTCAGATTGGATTCCGAAAGATTTCCGGATACAGATAAAGATAACAGATTGGACTCATATTTTGACAGTTAAGTTAACAGTAATATTTGTGTAATACCTTTTGTAAACTTTTGTATAATAAATATTGTTAAATTTTACTATTGATTTGTGTCTTTTGTTGGCTACAATTTAAAGGCGATTTCTGGCCGTAACACTACCCATCCAGGGATATTGTATAATAATTATATAAAAGGGTTATATAGCTCCCATATGCCCTAACTGACAAAGGTTTTTGCCTACCCATCAAGGGATATTGTAACGTAATTATACAGAAGTTGCAGCTGTCTGATGATGTTTGTTTGATTCAGATTAAACAACAAATATTTTTACTAAAGTAGATAAAGGTTTATCAGAACAACATGAGGAGATTTAAACAAATATTTCTCCTGTGTAATGTATAAACCTTTAACAATCATTCTTCAAAGCTGGGGTGGCAAGAAGTTTTGTGTAATTTAAGTGATGCTTGTATAAGTATTTGGAGAAACAATTATGTCAATCCAGCCATGGAATACCAACAATCACCAGCATAACTTATCAAGTTTTTATTTCAAGGTACATTTTTCTTGAGCATTGCATGAAGAGTGACATTTTTTTTCAATTATTACAATGAAAAATTCTTAAGGGTAAACAGAATTTAGCTAAATATGATGGTACAGAAAAACCTAGGAAACAGGATCTAAGTTGCAGTTAAACCAAAATCATCTAAATAAGGGCCCTAAATATGATATCAATGGTACAGTAAAACCTAGAGTACAGGATCTAAGTAACAGTTAAACCCAAATCAGATAAACATTATGTCAATGGTACAGTAAAACCTGTAGGACATGCAGGATCTAAGTAACAGTTTAACCCAAATCAGCTGAATTAAAACATGATATTGATGGTACAGTAAAACCTAGAGGACAGGATCTAAGTAACAGTTAAAACCCCAAACCAGATAAATATGATATCAATGGTACAGTAAAACCTAGAGTACGGTAAAACAAGAATGTGTCCATAGTACACGAATGCCCCACTAGCACTATCATTTTCTATGTTCAGATGACCGTGAAATTGGGGTCAAAACCTTAATTTGGAATTAAAATTAGAAAGATCATATCATAGGGAACATGCGTACTAAGTTTCAAGTTGATGTAACTTTAACTTCATCAAAAACTACCGGGTACCTTGACCAAAAACTTTAACCTGAACTTCGCACTATCATTTTCTATGTTCAGTGGACCATGAAATTGGGGTCAAAACTATAATTTGGCATTAAAATTAGAAAGATCATATCATGGGGAACAAGTGTACTAAGTTTCAAGTTGATTGGACTTCAACTTCTTCAAAAACTACCTTGACCAAAAACTTTAACCTGAAGCAGACGGACGAACGGAGGCACAGACGGACGGACGGACGAACGGAGGCACAGACGGACGGACAGACGAATGGAGGCACAGACCAGAAAACATAATGCCCCTCTACTATCTTAGGTGGGGCATAAAAACAACTGTGAGAATGACAGTTAAACCCAGACTAGATAATTATGATATTGATAGTACAGTAAAACCGAGAGAACACAATCTAAATAACAATCAAACCAAATTAGCTAACTATGATTTAAAAGGTAATGTAAAACATAGAAAACAGAATTTCATTTCCAGTTAAATCAAAAAGGCAGTCCTCAAAATTAGAACGTAGGGTACACATGTGTAAGGGGTGATGGCATTCTAAAAAAGTTAGAACTTAACCCTTTTGCCGATGAGTCCCATTTTATCAGGATTCACGCTTCAGACAGCTGACGATGAGTCCATTTTACCGGGATCAGAATACCTCTTTTATATTTCCTGCTCAAAACAGTGCAAACAGGAGTTATCCTTCTTTGTTGAATACCCGGATGAAAGCAAGATGAAAGCTTTAACTGTAAACATGGCACTTCCGTTCTAAATTTTGCCATTTTGGGTAAAAAAAATACAATTTAGGGTCAAAGAGCAGAATTTTGAGAATTTCACCTAGATAATGCTGAAAATTTGAAATTTAATATTTCATGAAGAAAAAATTATCAAAACATGAACAAAACTGTGAACATGGTGTAAGTGAATAAAATAAAGACACAAATAACTACAGACAAGTTTTTATTGACATTTATTGTGAAGAATTCCCACTTGAGTAATAGTAGCCAGGGAAGCCATCGTCTCAGAGTAGCTTCTGTCTAGGCAACTATCGGTGAAAGGGTTAAGGTACACATAAAAAAAGTTATCTTAATGTACCATGTATCAGGAATGATTTAAGGCAGTCTACAACAGTTAGAACTGATTGTGAACCTGTGTTAGTAAAGAGTCTACAAAACGAAAAGCAGCCTAATGTATGACTCATCATTAGAAATATCTTAGGTTGTATTAATGAAGCATTACTATCAACACTATACTGATAACATGGAATATTTTATCAACACTTCATAAGACAGACAGCAGTCAATTTTTTTATTGCAAGTCATAAATGTATCCAACAGATGTATAAATACCACAGAATGATACACAATAATAACTTGTACATTGTATTGTGTATATTTCATTTTCATTTATGAGTTTACTTAAATATTAATGGGCAAGGAATACTCAAAACAACTAAATAAGGGCCATGACCTGAAAGTTCATAATAAAATCAATGAGCTTTGCACACTCAAACAATGGTCTGATCTACTAAAGAGGGGTTAGAAAAAATACCTGAAAACTGAAAGTAAATTTGGTGAGCAAGATACTTACACTATGTATTTTATGCTAATGAGGGGCAAGTTCCTATTGAAATATGTGAAAGTTGACAGTTGAAAACCAGATGCTCTGCAGGGTGCAGCTTTATACGACTGCAGAGGTTGAACCCTGAAAAGTTAGGGCAAGTATGGACACATTCAAGCTTGATACAGCTCTGAATTTGGATTGTGATTAAATAGATGAAACAGCACAGGTTTCTGACACAGAATGGTTGTGGTCTAATGAACTTTTTTTGCTTTTAAAAAATACACTATGCTCTTGAATATTAATCCCCTAAAAAAAATATTTGAAGAAATTTTCTATTTAATATTTGAAATCTGAAATGAGAAAAATTGTTTCCCAATTTTATTTTCACCTCCCCCTTTTTTGCCCCTCATTGCTAAATGATTTGAGCCATAACCCCCATTACCATCCCTTTGTAGTATTGAAACTTCTGGTATAATTTCAGAGAGATGTATACACTTAAACACAAGTTATTGACTGGAAACTACAAAAACGCTTATTTGGTCCTCTTTTTTGGCCCCTAATTCCTAAACCTTTGTAACCATAGCCCCACCTCAATGCCAACCTTCCTTTTGTGGTTTTTAACATTGTGTTTAATTTGGATTTCTATTTACTTATACCAAAATTATTATCCGGAAACCATCTGTCTTTGGACGATGCTGACCATGTCTATAACATGATACCAATATAAGACCAAAAGATTTAAAATTTTTGCAGTCGTATAAAAACCAATTTCTCTCACAAAATGTATATTTATAGTTAATATGACCTTGAAGATATTGACCTAACAATCAATACTGGTTTAGCCTCCTCTCATTATCCAAGTAAAGCTTATATCTCATATATATTTGTGACCTCAAAATCAATATAGTGATCTTTCTATCATTGTATGTGACCATATATCCAATAAAATTGAGAATGGAAATAGGGAATGCATCAAAGAGACAACAACCCGACCAAAGAGCAGAAAACAGCTGAAGACCCGAAGGCCACCAATATGTCTTCATTACAGTGAGAAAACCCACCTAACAGACAAAGTCACACTTGTTTTAGCTGACCCCTAAACAAAAATGTGTACTAGTTCAGTGATAATGGATGCAATTAAAAGGTAACAATTTAGATTTTTTTGTCAAAAAAGTTGATATATATTTCAAACAAATCAAATTGCAAGAATTGTAAAACAAATATAATACGTTTACATAAAGAGAAAGATTAAATTATGACCAAATTAATAAGTGTACTTCAAACAATACTGGGCCTTCCATGTTTTAAGGATTTGCATAAATTTAACCATAAATGTATTAAAAATATTATTTTTTTTTAAAACCCATTCATCCTATGAAATATATTATATATAGCAAAAACAATGTAGGTTACAACTATTTAATGCAAAACATTGTCATTTACAAAGTACATAAGAACAAATTGAAACTTACCACTAACTATATTCCATCAACAAAAGAATCTTTCCCTTGTTTAATTTGAATGATTATATAAGTATAATTCAATATCTGTCAAATCAGAGAGCTTAACTATTTCTGCAGTTACTGAGGAATTAATAAATGTTGAATATCAAAACCTTAAATTCCCAATCGAACAGCAAAGTAGCGGTTATCTAAAATCAGTAGACATAAAATGATTTTTACAGATGCTTTGAAGAGAATGTTCCAAGCAGAGATTTAGGTATGATAAAAATATAGATTCCACCACTGCAGCAAGTATGTTATGATATTTCTCCACTCAAGACAGTTAAATTGGAATAAGCACAAGACTTGCCAAGCTTTTTTAAATAATTAAAATTTAACTGTTGAGACTGGAGAAATATTGTGATACACAAGTTATAGTGGTAGAATCTGTTTCTATAATGATTCTGATTCAATGATTTACTTTCTAGACCACAAAACTTGCATGTAGATTTGGACTGGACCTTGTTATATCAGGAGGGTATACAATAAAGTGTCTGAGAGTAAAGCCTTATCCTTGGTCACTAGACCACAAAACTTACATGTAGATTTGGACTGGACCTTGTTATATCAGGAGGGTATACAATAAAGTGTCTGAGAGTAAAGCCATATCCTTGGTCAGTCTTTGGTATAATGACCGTACGAGGTCCTCTCCAGGTCGACAGCAGAGAAGTCAATTGATGATCCCCATTATTCTGTAAAATAAAGTAGGTAATGTACATTTATATAAAACACTTACATATGGTGTATACATATATCAGCCGGTCTACCTCAACTTGTGTACACCACACATTATCACATGTATACATATATCAGCCGGTCTACCTCAACTTGTGTACACCACACATTATCACATGTATACATATATCAGCCGGTCTACCTCAACTTGTGTACACCACACATTATCACATGTATACATATATCAGCCGGTCTACCTCAACTTGTGTACACCACACATTATCACATGTATGCATATATCAGCCGGTCTACCTCAACTTGTGTACACCACACATTATCACATGTATACATATATCAGCTGGTCCACCTCAACTGGTGTACACCACACATTATCACATGTATACATATATCAGCCGGTCTACCTCAACTTGTGTACACCACACATTATCACATGTATGCATATATCAGCCGGTCTACCTCAACTTGTGTACACCACACATTATCACATGTATACATATATCAGCTGGTCCACCTCAACTTGTGTACACCACACATTATCACATGTATACATATATCAGCCGGTCTACCTCAACTTGTGTACACCACACATTATCACATGTATGCATATATCAGCCGGTCTACCTCAACTTGTGTACACCACACATTATCACATGTATACATATATCAGCTGGTCCACCTCAACTGGTGTACACCACACATTATCACATGTATACATATATCAGCCGGTCTACCTCAACTGGTGTACACCACACATTATCACATGTATACATATATCAGCCGGTCTACCTCAACTTGTGTACACCACACATTATCACATGTATACATATATCAGCCGGTCTACCTCAACTTGTGTACACCACACATTATCACATGTATACATATATCAGCCGGTCTACCTCAACTTGTGTACACCACACATTATCACATGTATGCATATATCAGCCGGTCTACCTCAACTTGTGTACACCACACATTATCACATGTATACATATATCAGCCGGTCTACCTCAACTTGTGTACACCACACATTATCACATGTATACATATATCAGCCGGTCTACCTCAACTTGTGTACACCACACATTATCACATGTATACATATATCAGCTGGTCCACCTCAACTGGTGTACACCACACATTATCACATGTATACATATATCAGCTGGTCCACCTCAACTGGTGTACACCACACATTATCACATGTATACATATATCAGCTGGTCCACCTCAACTGGTGTACACCACACATTATCACATGTATGCATATATCAGCCGGTCTACCTCAACTTGTGTACACCACACATTATCACATGTATACATATATCAGCCGGTCTACCTCAACTTGTGTACACCACACATTATCACATGTATACATATATCAGCTGGTCCACCTCAACTGGTGTACACCACACATTATCACATGTATGCATATATCAGCCGGTCTACCTCAACTTGTGTACACCACACATTATCACATGTATACATATATCAGCCGGTCTACCTCAACTTGTGTACACCACACATTATCACATGTATACATATATCAGCCGGTCTACCTCAACTGGTGTACACCACACATTATCACATGTATGCATATATCAGCCGGTCTACCTCAACTGGTGTACACCACACATTATCACATGTATACATATATCAGCCGGTCTACCTCAACTGGTGTACACCACACATTATCACATGTATACATATATCAGCCGGTCTACCTCAACTTGTGTACACCACACATTATCACATGTATACATATATCAGCCGGTCTACCTCAACTGGTGTACACCACACATTATCACATGTATGCATATATCAGCCGGTCTACCTCAACTGGTGTACACCACACATTATCACATGTATACATATATCAGCCGGTCTACCTCAACTGGTGTACACCACACATTATCACATGTATACATATATCAGCTGGTCTACCTCAACTGGTGTACACCACACATTATCACATGTATACATATATCAGCCGGTCTACCTCAACTTGTGTACACCACACATTATAACAGTGGCATAAAGTATAACCAATATAATCACTTTAAAGATTTAAGGACTACGACTAGGTAAATATTGCTGATCATTATTATGTGTCACAATAGGATGCAAACAACCAGTGCTCTATGTTCTTTAACCTGTGTTGACCTTTACAAATAATAGACTTGTAAATGGTTTTGATCATTACATGGGCTATACATGCTCTATATTAAATGGATGTTGAATTGAATGCTCAGAATGTTAAACCTCTACAGTTATTTCTGGTTTTGATGGGTGGTCAAAACTTTACATGCATCCCATTGCTGTTTAATTTATTTTGTTAGTTACTTCATATACATGTCTCCTTTTCCTTGATTTATCACTTAGTTTAGAAATACATGTGGGTTGATTTGTATATTTATGACTTTGTGTCTCCTTGTTTTTAATTTTTGTGTCTCCTTTCTTGTGACTTGTGTAATTAGCTGTATAACATGTCTCTCCCTTCTCTTGACAATTTAGAAATGATCCGTGTAAACTTGTCGCTCCTTTAAATAAACTTATTCTAAAAGGTTACCTAATCAACACTGTAATAAGATCATTGAATATTGTTTTATTGGTATAAATATAGATTTTGTTATCAGTAAATTAAAAGCTAACTTAATATTCCTAGTATGTTATATGTATATACATATTCATGGATCTACAATCTGTCGATACCTGTAACTTGGCATTGCACAAGGTCATGTTTTTCTCTGGCTGTTTATGACGTCTTTACACTAAATCCATTGGATGTTGGATGTGTACGGATTGATAGTTTAGTCTTAGTTGCATGATTTTTTTATTAGTTGTAAGTGGCTTTGAACTAGCTGTCAGATAACTGTGAGTACTCTCAGATCCGTTTATTGTGTCTTTTTGTGTCGGGATGTATAAGTACCAGGCCACGTCCACTTGTATTTTTGTCCATTTGATGAGTTAAGCCTTTTTCAACTGATTTTTATAGTTCGTTTTTATGTTGTACTGTTATACCACTGTCCCAGGTTAGGGGGAGGGTTGGGATCCCGCTAACATGTTTAGCCCCACCACATTATTTATGTATGTGCCTGTCCCAAGTCAGGAGCCTGTAATTCAGTGGTTGTCGTTTGTTTATGTGTTACATATTTGTTTTTCGTTCATTTTTTTACATAAATAAGGCCTTTAGTTTTCTCGTTTGAATTGTTTTACATTGTCTTATCGGGGCCTTTTATAGCTCACTATGCAGTATGGGCTTTGCTCATTGTTGAAGGCCGTACAGTGACCTATAGTTGTTAATGTTTGTTAATGTCTGTGTCATTTTGGTCTTTTATGGATAGCTGTCTCATTGGCAATCATACCACATCTTCTTTTTTATATTGTGGTTTAGTTTATAAATAGACATGTGTCTCCATGCTTTTGATTTGTAGAGTTCAGTTGTATATAGATGTGTCTCTTTATTTTGACTTGTGGCATTTATTAGAGTAAAATTACTTATAAGTGAAATAAAGAAAAATATATCTAGATGTAACTTATTAATAATCTATGACAACAAATTAATTCAATTATCAATTTACTACTTTAATTGATATGTATAAATGAGTAGTTCTGTCTGATGTGAACAAGCTTACACCTTATTTTCTAATATCAGAAATATTTATCATGTTTGGCCAATAAATCCTGACATGATTATGTAATACATATATAATATACTCTGTACTGTTAATTATCTTCTCATCTGACAACCTCCTACATAATGTTCTCTTAAATAAATTCTCAACATCATCAACATCTTTCTCTCCCACCCTTCTCCTTCCTGATCACCCTGGCCTCTCTGGCCTCTTACGTAATATGTTCTCTTAGATAAATTCTCTACATCAACATCTTTCTCTCCCACCCTTTTCCTTCCTGATCACCCTGGCTTCCCTGGCCTCTTACACAATATGTTCTCTTTATAGATAAATTCTCTACATCATCAACATCTTTCTCTCCAACCCTTCTCCTTCCTGATCACCCTGGCCTCTTATGTAATGTGTTCTCTTAAATAAATTCTCAACATCATCAACATCTTATCTACATCTGTCCTGTCATTTAATTTATCCCTCCCTTGTCGTTCCCCTTCTACCTAACTGTACAAATCAAATGGAAATCCATTGACCTTCAGATTGGCACCAGAAACAACTATAATCATCAACACTGACCAGAGGTGGATCCAGCCATTTAAAAAAGGGGGGGTTCCAAACTGAGGACAAAGGAGGGTTCCAACTATATGTCCCCATTAAAATGCACTGATCGGCCAAAACAAAGGGGGGGGGGGGGTTCCAACCCCCGGAATAACCCCCTGGATCCGCCAATGCTGACGCATATAACCATTAAAAAAGTTACTGAAATCTTGAAAAAAACAATTGATGGATGAATCATTTGGCACATGTATGATTGCCAATGAGATGATCAAATGATGTCAGAACATTGTCTTGTTCTCCCAGACTGAAGTATCAACAAGTACACATCAAAAGGATTTAGTGTAAAGACATTACAACATTAAGAAGATGTGGTACATGTATGATTGCCAATCAGATGAGCAATGACATGATCTCCAAAACTAAAGGGTAAACAAGTACAAAAGGATTTAGGAGCCTCAATGGCCAAGTCCTCTGTGTAGTTTTACTACTGTAATCACTGGCCAGTCAACAGTGAGATTGTGAGTTTTGAACCCTTCTTGTGCAGGTGCACTTGACTCCATCTTAATTGACAAGGATTGTCAGTTTTCCTATGGAAGGTCTGTGGTTTTCTCCAGCAACAAAAAATGAAACACAAAAACTTAACATTGAAAACTAAAGACTGATCAACACTGACCCCCTACACATACACCTGGGACAATAGTAACAGCACAAACATGTTTAACCATATTCTTTATGCTAATTGCTGATGGCGACACAGTGAACTCCTTAGGTCTGTGTGGATAGTTGTCGTGTCTGCCACACAGTGAACTCCTTAGGTCTGTGTGGATAGTTGTCATGTTTGACACACAGTGAAATCCTTAGGTCTGAGTGGATAGTTGTCATGTTTGCCACACAGTGAACTCCTTAGGTCTGTGTGGAAATTTGTCATGTTTGCCACACAGTGAACTCCTTAGGTCTGTGTGGAAATTTGTCGTGTCTGCCACACAGTGAACTCCTTAGGTCTGTGTGGATAGTTGTCATGTTTGCCACAAAGTGAAATCCTCAGGTCTGAGTGGATAGTTGTTATGTTTGCCACACAGTGAACTCCTTAGGTCTGTGTGGAAATTTGTCATGTTTGCCACACAGTGAACTCCTTAGGTCTGTGTGGAAATTTGTCGTGTCTGCCACACAGTGAACTCCTTAGGTCTGTGTGGATAGTTGTCGTGTCTGCCACACAGTGAACTCCTTAGGTCTGTGTGGATAGTTGTCATGTTTGCCACACAGTGAACTCCCTAGGTCTGAGTGGATAGTTGTCATGTTTGCCACACAGTGAACTCCGTAGGTCTGTGTGGAAATTTGTCATGTTTGCCACACAGTGAACTCCTTAGGTCTGTGTGAAAATTTGTCGTGTCTGCCACACAGTGAACTCCTTAGGTCTGTGTGGATAGTTGTCATGTTTGCCACAAAGTGAAATCCTTAGGTCTGAGTGGATAGTTGTCATGTTTGCCACACAGTGAACTCCTTAGGTCTGTGTGGATAGTTGTCATGTTTGCCACACAATGAAATCCTTAGGTCTGAGTGGATAGTTGTCATGTTTGACACACAGTGAACTCCTTAGGTCTGTGTGGATAGTTGTCATATTTGCCACACAGTGAAATCCTTAGGTCTGAGTGGATAGTTGTCATGTTTGCCACACAGTGAATTCCTTAGGTCTGTGTGGATAGTTGTCATGTTTACCAAACAGTGAAATCCTTAGGTCTGTGTGGATAGTTGTCATATTTGCCACACAGTGAAATCCTTAGGTCTGAGTGGATAGTTGTCATGTTTGCCACACAGTGAACTCCTTAGGTCTGTGTGGATAGTTGTCATGTTTGCCAAACAGTGAAATCCTTAGGTCTGAGTGGATAGTTGTCGTGTTTGCCACACATCTGCTTATTTTAATAATTTACATTTTATTTCTGCCTTATGGTTTATTCTAATCAAATATTTGAGGGATGAACTAAGTTGACCTTCAGCTGTTCAGCATTATGCCCATAATTATTTTTTTAGAATTTAAATTTATTTTGTATAGAAATCTTGCTACATTATTGATTACTTACAGTCTGTCAAACCTGCGTTGATCATCATCATTTAGTTTACAATTAACTTATTAAAAAATATTAAAATAGAATTTCCATCCTGAAATCCCAATTCTCTGTCTGGTTATTCCATCCCATAATATTACAATGTTTACTAGTACAGACAAATGTCAGATATATTCCAATATCATCTTCCAGCAGTATTGATTGTAAACCATAACCACTATATTCCATAAATTTATCAGACAGATCATTAATGTTCAAACCATCTGTGTTATTTATCCTTCAGAATCTCTTTTTAATAATCCCTCAATAATAATCCCTCAATCATTTATATCTTATAAATTCAACAGCATAATGTAATCATGTAAGAGGTCAAAGGTCAATAAATCAACGACCAGTTACAGAGAATCAGGAATCAACAGAACTTTACGTCACAAATCAAAGACTCATCTACGTCAAAACCTTTCATTATGTCAGAACCTTTCATTATCGTAAACAATAATGGCCACTGAATTGATAAAGTAATGATGGAGTCATTAGGTTATAATCAAATTACAAGAGAACTTGATTTCATAAAAAAAAAAAAGATGTGAACTTAAGGTGTACCACATTTAAAATTTCTACAATGTATAGACAAATTTACATAATCATGATTTTATTTTAATCCTTTTTTAAAACCATTAAATGATGTATTTATAAAGATCCATAAAAAACAAACAAATTAACCTGATTTGAGAAGCATACATTTTCATTTTATAAACATTCATAGTACAGTCTACAACAATGGTACTCCACATGGAACACAGATGATGCCTCTGCTTGCATGATGTTATTAAGGGGCATAACTCAAGAACAGTAAAAGTGACACTACCCAAATTCCTTCTTGATCTGAGTTTTGTGGTAATAATCATTATGTATAAGTTTCATAACATTTGGTGGAGGCAAATTAAAGTAAGAGAATGGAAACGATAAAATTCAATAATTTATTCATTTGTAAAGGGACATAACTTTAGAAAGGTAAAAATGATGCCACCCAAATTTGTTTTCTGGTAACAATTTAAGCATTGTGCATAATTTTCATAACATTTTGTTGAGGAAAACCTTACAGAATGAAAACCAATTTCAAGATGTATGGACGGACTCTGGGCTACTGTACAGGCAAATAAAAAGATTTTGCCAAAGTTTCATTAATTCTATAAAGGTTTGACAAAGTAATTGATGTGTAACAAACTTTAACCCTGAAACTGTATCTCCATTTATCAGTAAAATATGTCTAAATTTCCAAAATATCCATGAAGGTACTGTATGACAAAGTTATTGATGTCAAACAAACTTTAACCATAGACTGAACCTAAATGCTTACTCTGCCAATGAAGGAATCTAGAATCACTATGTCTTGCTTTTGCAACATTTTGCAGGCTCAACAAATAGGAATCCCCAGTATTACCAAATAATTATATACCGGTCTGTCATAATGTCAAGGACAGCCTGAAATATTTAACAGAAATGTTTAAACTATTGCCTGAGGGATACATAAAATCCTTGTTTTCTACTGTTTTTTACACTTATTTAAATTAAAACAATGTCTCTTTCTCATTGCCTTAAGAATTAAAATACTGACAACTTTATAAATTGGAAAAATAAATAATCTATGCCAAGTAGAGTATTTATTTTTTATACATGTTTAAATTGTTTGTATAATGTGTTATAGATGGTTTATTCTTCACTTAAGATGCTTAAGATTCTAAGCTGACCTTTATACACCAACTTTAATACTCAAATATTTACTTTTCTTCACATTCCTAAAAATTATGGCAATGCAGAGTATTTCTTTTACAAACATAACCAACTTTTCACCATTTAGTTTTGTTTTACTGACCACAAACCAACATAAAGTTGTATGAATATATAACAACACAATAATTCTATAAACAAAGCTATTGCTAATTTTGTAAAAACTTTAAAGCACATTTAGAATTGTTTAGTGAAAAAAAGATATGATTAGCTTTTGTAAATTTAATTTGATAAGTGACCTTTGGGTTAAATAATCTGTACATTCAGTCAGCCATGCAATCCTTTTTCAATCTTTTTGAAAAAGGTTTTGAACTGGTTGAAATAACTTTTTAAAATGTCAGATTTTTCAGAAATGATTAAAATAAGTGGGTTACTGGAACATCTGATGAACTTGTCAGAAAAGTAACATATACTATCAACTGAATGGAGATAATAGGATGAAATTTAAATACACCCATGCCATTAATGTTTCCTGCCTTTCCAAACTCAGGGGACTAAGCATTAGAGCAGTTGTCTGTCACCAAACATATTGTATATACATGTAACACTATATTATTTGGAGCCTGTCATACAACAGTTTTGAACGGTTAGAGACCCCCCTTCTTGATGATTCACTAACTAAGGGGACTAATCAAAGCAGGTGTCTCCTGAATTATATAATGTTTGATTATTAATTAGAGTCTGACGAAGAGAAGAAAATAAGTTAAACTGATGGTTAAACAGTACAGAACAATTTATATTCACGGTTAATAAGTGCCTTTTTGTTTTGAGATTTAAACAGTGCCCTCTTGTTTAATGTAAAAAGAAAACCTTGACATTCAATGTTTTATTCACTAAATAAATCTGAATGTTTTCCTGGGAAATATTTGTGGTTTAATGACAAAATATAGAAATTTAATCTCCTATTTATTGACATCCTTTAAGTATCTTATGACTTAATAGACTTTTGTTCCATCTGATGTGTGGGAACTCATTTAACTAGCAATTATACTGTAATATAAACATTTATAAAAATGTCTGATGTTTTTGTGTCCAAGAAAGCTTATTGACTGATCTACTTTATTCATAAAACTTAATGTGTGACAGAAATGACATATTTATCTAGTGACTGGTCCTGCACAATCTCTGTACATGGATAACTATAAGAATGACAATTACTGTCCACATTAATAATAACATCATGTACATTTCCCATTTACTTCAATCCATTAAAAAACATGGTTTAATTAAAAAGGTAAATTACCTTGTTTTACATAATAAAATCTACATACCTTTGTGAAATAAATTCCAAGTTGTTTTTTAATTTAAAATAATAATCCTGTGTAAAAATTAAACAAACTCTGTATTAAGCTGTATAACTGTCCAGGTGAATGAAGAGGCCATAGACAGGGGCAATATATACATTTTGTATCTTATCACAATACACATCTTGTGGTTTAACTATTTAATTGTTCCTAATGTACTTTTAAACCAAATAAATATGCAGTTCATTGTTTCAAAACTGAATACTTTAAATACAGGTATAAAAGGATCAGAATTCAAAACTTTGAAACACCTACTGACATTCTAGAATTTACAAATCAATTTGTTTGTCCCAATTTCATCTAAATGCTATATTCATTTTAAGTTTAGATGCACAAACACATGAAAAAGTCAAAGCAATCCAACTTATTTCCCATGTCGCCTTACGAAATTAACTAATTTTATAGTAAAGAGTTTTATTGACAGCTCTTAACAAATGATCTTGTTTATAAATATTTTGCCAAGAACAAAAGTATTTTGGTAAATAATGTGACCTTACAGGACAAACTAAAACAAAATGATATCCGTCTTCAACAACATTCATATTACAACAAAGACGTAATCATATCTACCAACATCTATATTCAATTTGTAATGTCCCCCTATGTAGTTTTGTATAAATGTATTTGAACATCACAAAAGAAATTAAAATAATGTTCAAGACAAAAATCTGTCTGGATTCTTCTATACATACAAATTTTTCACAATTACTTAAAGATCCTGTGAAATCCACAAGGCCAAAATTAAAATATTTTTGTTTCCCCTCCCCCCACCCGGGTCAAAAATAAGCCCCCAGATCAAAAAATTATTTTCCACAAAAAAATTGAAATATTTTTTTCCTGAAAATAATTTGTTTCCATTTTTGGAAAGTGCTTGACAGCAGAAGGATTGATAATCTAAATAAATACACTCAAATTGAGCACAAACAACTGATAAGTGGCCTGGACTGGACAAGTCAAACCATTCATGTGACCATGCTATGACAATCCTGGTCTGTTTACCAAGGGTAGACCCGGGGGAGGGGAAACAGACATTCTTTTAAATGTGGCCCAACAAGTTCATGTCAGAGGTTACAAAGTACAATACAATTAATGGGCAGTTATCTGGCATCTAAAATTCCACCAAATCATGTCAGAGGTTAAGACAGAACTTTCAACAAATGGCAAGTTAAATGGTATCAAAGGTTCCAACACAAGCTTGTCAGAGCTAAAGACAGAACTTTCAACAAATGGAAAGTTAAATGGCATCCAAAGTTCCACCAAATCATGTCAGAACTTAAGGGCATACGATACAGTTTTGATCCTGTATTTACAAGTTGATGAAAATTTGCATATAGGCTATTGTAAACCTGATCAAATCAAATATGTTATAAAAAATATACCTTCATGTGCTACTTTTTGAGTAAATTGAGGTTCAAATTTCAGATATTTCCTCAAAATACGGATTTGTGGACATATTTTTCCTTTCGATAGAAATACATAACTTTTTTGTTTTAAAAGATAAACACGATCTGTTTTTTGTTAAATTATTTGTAATTTGTGTGTTATATAAATATTGCATAAATTTGTACATTTTATTTTTACAAATAACTCAAATTTATCAAATGATCATGAATGCAGAAAAAAAATGTAATGTTTTGCTGTATATTTATCAAATTTAAAAAAATTGCACTATTTACGTTTTCATGAAAATTGGTACACATTATCTTCTTACCTAATCAAACCAAATGTCATTTTAAAAAAGGGGGGTCCATGAACTCGTTTTCAAGTTAAATCAGTTTAAATGCTAAAAATTAGCCGAAAACTGCATCTTTTCCCGATAAGTCACCCTTTGACGTCGCGAAAATAACAATTTACGTTAGCAACGTCATTACCTCCCCTGTAACTGTATCGTATGCCCTTAAGACAGAATATACAACAAATTGAAAGTTAAATGGCATCCAAAGTTCCACCAAATCATGTCAGAACTTAAGACAGAATATACAACAAATGGAAAGTTAAATGGCATCCAAAGTTCCACCAAATCATGTCAGAACTTAAGACAGAATATACAACAAATGGAAAGTTAAATGGCATCCAAAGTTCCACCGAATCATGTCAGAACTTAAGACAGAATATACAACAAATGGAAAGTTAACGGACATCAAAAGTTACACCAAATCATGTCAGAGCTTAAGACAGAATATACAACAAATGGAAAGTTAAATGACATCCAAAGTTCCACCAAATCATGTCAGAACTTAAGACAGAATATACAACAAATGGAAAGTTAAATGGCATCCAAAGTTCCACCGAATCATGTCAGAACTTAAGACAGAATATACAACAAATGGAAAGTTAACGGACATCAAAAGTTACACCAAATCATGTCAGAGCTTAAGACAGAATATACAACAAATGGAAAGTTAAATGGCATCCAAAGTTCCACCAAATCATGTCAGAACTTAAGACAGAATATACAACAAATGGAAAGTTAAATGGCATCCAAAGTTCCACCGAATCATGTCAGAACTTAAGACAGAATATACAACAAATGGAAAGTTAAATGGCATCAAAGGCTCTAATAAAAGCTTGTCAGAGCTAAAGACAGAATTTTCAACAAATAGAAAGATCCAAAGCATGCTAAGTACACATACATTTCATGTATAGAAAGGAATTATAGGCACAATGTATATATATATATATGATATAACTTGTTATACATGTCAGAGATATAAAAATTGTTCTTCTAAGACTTATTTCAACTGGACTGGGCCTTACACATTCTGTAAACATTCATTAAACTAACACATATATTTGTGTTTCCATAGAAAATTTCCTTTACCTTTCATCAATGGTTTCAAAAATTGTTGCTACAATATTGTATATTCTCATCTATAATCATGATAATATCTGTACTATCTGCTTCTCACCTGCACTATGGAATTTATCATGCATTAGTCATTACCTCACACACACACATTGTCAGTATAGAGTCTATAGCTTATTTATCCACCAAAAACTTATGTTTGTACACAATTAATAACTGAAGAAAATTGGTGAAATGTTCATGCATCTAATAATCAGCTGTTTCAAAGATATCTTATCCAGTACTTATCTAAAATTGTAATATCAAAGATATCTTATCCAGTACATCTAAAATTGTAATATTTTTTTTGTAACCTTTGAGTTTTTTCTCAAATCTTGTCTCACGTCTTTATATGAATATCCCACCTAAGATTGAGGTCTATATCCTTGATAACAATTAATTAACTAACCTGTGAATCATACCATGAAAAGTCAATCAAAGTTACATACCATGAAAAGTCAATCAAAGTTACATACCATGAAAAGTCACTCAAAGTTGACAGTTAAGATTGACAGAAACCTCCATTCCCTTTATATAAAGGACTTTATTGTAGACATGATCTGATATTATTAACAGAAATTCTTTAAAAAAAACTTACAGAATAAGTCAAATTCATTGACATATAATGATTATATATATATCATTTATCTAGACATAAATTCAAGCGGAAAAAAGATGTTATACATTTTATACTTAGAATAAATGTTGCAAAGTTTGAAACTAGTCAAATTTGAGCTGATTGAAAAAAAGATTAGATTCCAATAGGCTCTTTCAATGAATGACATTAATTCATAGTTATAGCTCAGACTGAACTATTTCTGGCCAGATCAAGGTTGTATATGACATCTAATGATGGTTAAAGTTATAGCACACACTGACAATTTCTGGCCATATTAATGTTGTTAATTTGGTAATGACATCTTACAACGGTAAAAGTTATAGCACACTGACCATTTCTGGTCATATCAAGGTTGGTCATGACATCTTACGACGGTAAAAGTAATAGCACACACTGACCATTTCTGGTCATATCAAGGTTGGTCATGACATCTTACGATGGTAAAAGTAATAGCACACACTGACCATTTCTGGTCATATCAAGGTTGGTTATGACATCTTACGACGGTAAAAGTCATAGCACACACTGACCATTTCTGGTCATATCAAGGTTGGTCATGACATCTTACGATGGTAAAAGTAATAGCACACACTGACCATTTCTGGTCATATCAAGGTTGGTTATGACATCTTACAACGGTTAAAGTAATAGCACACACCGTGGTTAGGGACTTATACTAACAAAGGTTCCTGGTTCGATCCCTGCTTAGGGGTGAAAATCTCAGGGACTGAATATTTGGCTCTCCTTTGACACCTTTTGCAAGTATGGTCTTTAGCAACGATGATAGTCCGTCGGAACGGGACGATAAATGGCTGACCCGTGTTAAGAGAGAGCCATATCTCTTGCACTTTAAAGACAACCTTGTAATTTCGAAAAAGAGCAGGCTAATACCACAAGGAAGCACTCGCAACCAAAGGCGGAAAAAGATTAATATAAGTTGCAATAACTTCTTTCCCAATCCACTTTAAATAAATATGTTTAAACTAAAACACACTGGCTATTTCTTGTCAGCCCAAGGTTAATTAAGACATCTAATGATGGTTTAAGAAATAAATTGTTTAGATTTATAATACTTCAAGTTCTCATTGATATAACTGTGTGTTATATAAACAAACTATACCAATTCTAGAGATAGACATTTAATTTCCATTTGAGTACCTTTTAATCCACAAGAAGAAAATTGTTGTGCTGGATTTAAAGAATTTTTTAATATTGCTAAAAATTTACTTTTACCTTACACTTTAATTATTTTCATTAAATTCACTCAATTAGATTAAATAAAATGAAATTAAGATCTGATATTGTATCAATTATTAACTCACCCTCTATGTTTGCACCTCTTATCACAACTAATCAATAGTCACTGCACGAAAGTGCACATGATGCATTTCCAATGCATGAAAACAATGTTATGTTATGACAAACAGACAGTCATTGTAGCTACATCAGACATTTTAATGAGAACAGGAGTGTGAACTAAGGCCAAACAAAAATGGTTGATGTTAGGGGAAACAAATGTATGATAAACAGAGTTATTGAAGCTATACATCAGACAATTAGATTGTGAAGTAAGGACAAACCAAAATGTTTGATGTTTGGAGAAACAAATGTTTGATAAACAGACAGTCATTGGAGCTACATCAGTCGCTATAGGAGTGTGAAGTAAGGACAAACCAAAATGGTTGATGTTTGGAGAAACAAATGTATGATAAACAGACTATAGGGGTGTGAAGTAAGAACTTTGTCAGTAGGGGACTAATAACGCGGGTAGTTGGTTCTCTTAAATTATGTCTATGAGCTGATAGACTAAACACTGTCAGCCAATCAGATACGTGTTACATCCAAAATTAAATTATTAAGGTGGTACCTAATACTACACGGAGATAACTCTGTAAAGTCAGCTAAACGTTTTAGTTACATTGTGTTGTGAAGGGAATATTAAGCTTCTCAGTGATAAAAATTGGTTTTGGTCAAACTGCTATATAACCAGTGTAATTTTTCTGATAAAATGGTTGGTTCAAAATTTTTAAAATTTAAAAAAAAAATTTAAAGGGTCAAAGCAAATACTTTGTCAAAATTTTATGGAAATTAAACGAGCCAAATTAATTTTAGTGAAAGTGTTTGTCAGGAAAAAAAACACTGGTTATACATGTCTAGCAATTTGACAAACACCAATTTTGATCATTGAGAAGCTTAATATTCCTTTTACAACACAACGTAATTAAAACGTTTAGCTAACTTTACAGAGTTATCTCCCTCTAGTGTTAGGTACCACCTTTAACTGCAGTTTAACATTACATGAGAATTTTTAATTGTTATAATATATATGTTGTGTACAAGATGTAAGTTTGTACAAATTATAATTTGAACAGATTTTTTGTACAAGTTATAAGTTTTTTGCCTCATACCTTCTTGCACCAGGTGATACAGTCATCTTCTAAAATGTACTAGTTTAATGTTTTAAATTTAATTTTAACCTAACATCTAGTGCTATTCTACTTGTCATCCAACTGGAAATGAGGATACCTGAATGGTTAAAATTCAAATTGTATTTTCCTCCTGATACCATATTTATATCCATAAAGAGTCTTTTTGTGGTCTTATAATGTTTTTTGTATCAATGCTCAGTATTAGATTGTTTCATGTAGTTGTGAAAATATGACAGGAATAAGCAAAACAAAAGACTGTGTGCTTAAATCATTCATTTGTGTTAAGCAGTTCACAAAACACTGAATATATGTACATTACAACTTGTAAACAACATATATATATTAACTAAAGCTACCTGCACTTTTTGTACAAATTTTGTACAATCTTATTAATTTCTTCTTAGTAAAAATCGCTATTCATTTCAAGTTATTTTCCAAAAAAAAGCTGCACCATGCGCGCATGATAAGCCTATCAAATTTTCACAGAATAAAGTTCAATTACTTCTTAATGTCAAATTATAAATTTATGAAAATCAAAAGGAGCTTACATCAAGAGATAATAACAATTCACAAAACTTTCATTAGAATTGCTGGTCATTTTTAAGTTATCGGCCAAAAACTGGAAAATCTCCCCTTTTTTAATGAATTAAACCCTGTAGAGTTCTCAGAAACATTAAATCTAAAATTTAGAAAAATAGAAAGGTAGCTCATGCCAATGGATATAAACAATTCACTATAATTTCTTGTAAGCTGGTGACAGCATTCTTGAGTAATTGTTAGAAAACTGGTTAATCTCCCCTTTTTAATGAATAAAACCCCATAACTCAGGAATGTAAAATCTAAATTTTATAAATTTGAAAGGGAGCTCACGTCAATAGATATATACAATTCACCAAAGTTTCATGCAAATTAGTTAAATTGTTTTTGAGTTACTGTCCAACATGTTGACGACGGACTGACAGACAGACGGACAGCGGTATACCATAATATGTCCTGTAAACAAATGGGCGTATAAAAAGTTGAAAGAAAGTTGGATTCAGGAAATATTGCTGTACGTTGTTTACCTGTTTTTACAAAAATATGTTTACTTGTATCTCTTTAAAAGATGTAAATAAAAGAAAATGTATTCACTGTCAATGAGCAGTCAAAACATCAAAGTCTGTTGAATTCTGACCTAATACAATGACCACTTTGTCACAAAGGACACCTTGTTAGAGACCAGCACTGTAAGGGAGATAAATACATGATTATCGTTATTCAATCTTTACATAAAATTCTTACCAAGTTTCTGTTTCCCTGACTTCTTATATGATCAACTTTTTCCATTACAAGTTATATTAATCCATGTTATAATCCAAATAGTTTGTAAGAAGTATGTTGATGATCCATAAAGCCAACATGTACCAAGTACTTTAATACACCATAATTACCAGTTAATAATAAAGCCTTTGGGGCTGACCAGTCTAATAATACACACCAGACATGTAACATCTGTCAATATCTACTGGGGTATATCACCTCTAACCCTTAATGATTGACAGGTATTATACAATCCTAGGATCAGATCTAGCAGGTCAAAGGGTCAGAGATCAGTAATCTGTAGATTACATACTTGTCATATTTTCTCCATCATGTAGAGGGATATTTACCTATGTGTATGATGGACCTAATAATCTACACAGACTTGTGTTGTATGATGGAGGTGATAACATTCTATGATAATCAAACTTCATGTTGTTGTAACAACACAATGTACCTTACATTATAATTATATCACAGATTTCCTTTTTTAATCCAAAATGAATGCATAACTTTCCTTTTTCCTATTTTACATTAGAGGGTGACTCATGGAAACAATAAGCAATACGCTTCACCCTTTGTTACCTGTAGAGTAAAACACCTGATTTTGTAGAAAGTATTTGTAAAACTGTTATATATCTTTTTAACATTTCTGAAGTTGGACTATACAGACCATTCGAAACTTATTCATTTTACAATTTGCTTTAAGATTAAAAAAAGAACAACTTTCACCTGAAAATATGGTTTAGAAATTGTAAATAAATCTAAAATGACAGAATTCACAAACAGATAAACTTCAAAATAAATGTTTTCTGACTCCACTTTTCCTTCTTCCCTAACTGTGCCTTCTTTATTATAAAAATAGTTTAAAATT
Source organism: Mytilus galloprovincialis (assembly GCF_965363235.1). Lineage (NCBI taxonomy): Eukaryota > Metazoa > Mollusca > Bivalvia > Mytilida > Mytilidae > Mytilus > Mytilus galloprovincialis. The sequence goes on along the minus strand of NC_134839.1, from coordinate 115,362,441 downwards.
CCTTTCTTTCCATAGTACAACTCCAATGTTAATACTATTATAATTTAGTTCTCCATTTTGGAGTGGTGTAAGAAGTACGACATACATTAACTGACCATTTAATTTACTTCTTTAGCTGATAGATGTGGACAAGTCTATCAATATTAGTGTTTACAAGGGCAAACAAATTAACACAATATCATGTACCTGTATTTACAGGTAAGTCTAATGTCACACAATGACAGGTAAATATTGACAGACCACTCAACAGACTTCCGGTCATCCATGGACAAACATATCTTCAGGACATATTAACTTCTTATCAAAGAGACAACAAAAATCTTACACTCCTCCAATCTTTACTATAACTTCAATCTTATCAGTCACCCATAAAATCACTTCTCTTGCATTTTGCTATTCATATAAAACAGAAATCTTTAATCACTACCAAAATACAGACTAGAAATACATAGCTATGTAATTGTAGCTTTTTCTATGTTAAATCAGGAAAATTCTTTCATTATATTGTATGTCTCCAACAAAATATACATAAAAAAATAATGATCTTAAAATTATATTGTTCAATGAGACAGAAACATACAAACACAATTCTAAAGAGATGCCTTCCAATTTTCTATACATGCATGCCCATGACAATTGAAATCTTGAATGTATAACAACTTAACTAATATGTTAACACTAAAGTTGCTTCATGCATTCTGCTTTCTTTATTAATGTACATTTAGTTTAAGTGGCCTTTTTCATTTAAAACAGAAAACAACTTTAAAAAGTCTTTTAAGCATTATATTTCCTGGATTTTTTTCCTTTCTTTCCGTACAGGGTCCTGCTCATCACATGATGTGCTACTATTAGATTATCTCCCTTAGGCTAGAAATCAATAGATTACCTGTCTTACAAAGTGTAACATTACACAACAACTATGTCTGCTTTACCAAATTTACAAGATTTTGTCAATCAAATTACATTTTTATCTATAAACATGTCTGTTTAACAATCTTTCAATACTGATTTGTGGTAATAAAATTCAGATCAGTTTGTTTCAATTCAATAGCCTAAGAACTAGAGAGCAGGTACACCAACTGATAATTGGACCACACAGATATAAAAAAAACCTCTGAGGCCTTGTCATGTTTATATATATAATTATCACATATTTGTTACTAAAACATTGGGTTTTGTATATTTATGTAATAAACACTGAATTGCCAAAGTCATATTTATGCCTGAAGCAAACAGCTTGGACCAATATATGGGTTTCCCAATTGGAGAGCCACATCAGCCCTCACATACAAAAGCCCTGGGATCCAATGTGGAAGACCCTGAAGTCCCTGGCTAATAAAAGGCTGATATGGAAAATGTCATGTAATAATCTATAACCATTTCATTCTATGCTCAAAAATGATAATGGTGAATGCTTATATAATATTAAAAAAATATTGAGGTATGATTGCCAATGAGACAGCTCTCCACTCAAGTTCAAATGAAGTGGATGTAAGCAATTATAGGTAACGGTAAAATCTTCAACAATGAGAAAACCCATACCATATAGTCGACTATGAAAATATAACTGCCTAATGTATAACAAAACAATTTACCAAAAGCAAATATGACAGACATGTATGACCACCTCTGAACTACAGACTCCTGACTTGGAACACATAGAGAATGTGGCGTTATTAAAAATGTTTGTCAGGGCTCAACCCTCCCTCTAACCTAGGTCAGTTTTATTAATGCACAACATATGAACAAACTATACCTTTTTACAGAGGATGACTTGAGATCAATCCGATGTATTGTTATCGCTTAAATTTCCGTCATGCATAAATTAGTCAAATTAGTTTTGGGTTTTCAACACCAGTGAAAAAAGTGCATTTTCATACCTGCGATTTCTGTTCTCCGGTTGTACGATTTTTCAACAAAATATGGAATCATTTCAGTTGTTGATTTAGTGGTGAAAATTTGACTGAATTATATCTTAATAAATACGATTTTATATGTTTAATTGGTGTTTAAGAAAGAGGTCAGGTGCTCTTGTTCATTCATTAAATTATCGTTCATTCATAAATTTATTGTAAAATAAAAATCACTACACAGGTTATACGTGTAGTGTAAATGACCACCTGTAATCTAAAAATAGCGGTCTCACTAATAACGACAAGAAGAATTTTAGCGACAAGAACCGTCAAGAATGGACAAGAAGAATTTATGCGACAAGAAGCGTCAAGAACGGACAAGAAGAATAAATTAAGCGACAAGAAGACTATTTAGCGACATGAAAACTTCTCGTATCGCATGAGGATGACACATATCAAATGAACAATTATGTGTGGGACTTAGTTTTAAGAAATGATGTCAAAGTAACACTATGAACATATTTTTAGTAAGCTGAAATATATATTTATTTTTTACATGTTTATGTCTTGTAAGTTATTTTATTTCTGTCCCATTTTTCAACATTAGCGTCTCGAAAGGTGAAATGTTTTAACTGAATGGTTAATTTAAATTAATTATGAAAATTGTTAAAATTAAATAAATAAAAGTAGTTATTGCCCAGTTACAAACACTATCAGGGGATAATCCATAATTATCCCCAACTTTAGCCTGGTAAACTTGTTGTCTCCTTGTGAAATATAAAACATATTAAAAATGATTTCCTGCTTAAGTCTTTTATTAATATAAAGTCAAAACCTTCTTGCTTTTCACTAGACAACCATGTCCTGTCAGATTTAATTCTTATATATGAAGATGAAAAATAAAAGTCCCCAAAACATTAACATGGCAGCAATTGCTTTTACAGCCTTTAAGGCTTTGATTTTTTACAGAAGAGTGTCCACCATGCACTTGCACTGCACTATAATAATAGTAGAATAGAATTATCATATACAAATAGATGAAAATTATATATACATGCAATTGTAATATTAATAATACTAGAACACACCCGCAAAATCGCGGTCATATACAGCTTGTAAACTGTTATAGGATGAATTTTTGTAAAAGATATTATGACTGGAGAATTTCATATAAGGTATCATAAGCCCTCTCCCCTTTTTTCCGAAGTCTGTTTTGTGTTTCCTTTCTGTTAAATTCAGTTATTTTTCGTGTTTCTGGCCTTATACCACAATTATTCTTCCCCTTTGCTACAGTGCATTTTTTGGTAAAAGTCAAATTAAATTAAAAATTTGCACCTCTTCAAACATGAAATAAATGAAACTGCTTATAGAGCATTATTATTCTAATAAAATGTGCTTCTAGGACAATCCATCAGTGCTTTTCCATTTGAGAGCCCTATTAACATGCCAATGGTAGGATTTGAATCTCGTATAAATGACTAAGGCTCATTTGAGGTGTGGCCTGAGAGGCCCTGATCCCAAAATCCTGGGCTTAAAAACATGAAATCCCTAGGTGTGTATTTTAACGAAATTCATATCACGACATCCCAAAATTTAAAAAAAATATTCCCGCATCCCGTAAAGATCAATCCCGAAATCCCGAGCTTAAAAACACCCGATCCCGACGTCCTGAATAAGTCCTGCCTTCTTTCTAATCTCTACCCTACTTTGATTTTGGCCAAACACATACTTTCACTTTCAACAATAAATTGTTATGCCCCATTTATGGGAATTATGTTATCTAGTCTGTTCGTTCATTCGTCTGTCCTTCTGTCCGGCTTCAAGTTAAAGTTTTCACTTTCAACAATAAATTTTTATGCCCCATTTATGGGAATTATGTTTTCCAGTCTGTTCGTCCGTTCTTTCGTTCGTCTGTCCGTCCGTCTGTTCCGCTTCAGGTTAAAGTTTTTGTTGAGGTAGTTTTTGATGAAGTTGAAGTCCAACCAACTCGAAACTTAGTAAATATGTTCCCTATGAGATGATCTTTCTCATTTTAATGCCAAATTAGAGATTTTACCCCATTGATAGTGCCGATGTGGCATCCGTATACTATGGACACATTCTTGTTTCCACATGTTTTACTTATTTCAATATATATATGCAACTGGTATGACCCCTTAGATAGTGAATATTTCAGTAAAAAGTAGAAAGAGAGTCTCTGTATTTTATAGTACATGTAGTATAATCGTAGTTTACAGGTGGATAAACGCGAAAACATAATTGTCTCTAAGGAGGTATAATAGTTGCGATCTAAAAACCATGATATTGAGAACGCTCTGATTGGCTTATTTATTTTTCATTTTTGTACTCTATCATACGATTGGTTGTTCTTGTGCATGTTTAAAACCGGAAGTATTATCTATGACTGAAAGTCAGTCTGATAACGGAAACAATATCCTGACACCTATTTTGTCGTTTTTCTCCCAAAATAACCCAATCTGAATAATCATAAGAACGGATAACAAATGAGACTATGCATGTTACCTAAAGAACACAGAGGCATGATGATAATTTATTGTGGAAGGAAGAGAAGAGACACACAAAATGAGGTCTTCTCGTTTAATAGTATAGATATATAACAACAAACCAGTATATTCTCTACGACTATTATTATATAAGTATAATAGTCCAAGGTATACTGATTTCTTGCACTACAATATAATAGTTATTACGGTGAGGTTGAATTTCCTGTCATTTATTCATCATCCAAGCACGAACTTGTATCAGAAAAAATATCTCTGTAAATTAACCCCAGTTTCAGGTATAGAGATGTGATCTGTTTCTGTGACATTTGCTTTTGACCATCCACAAGAACCTGCGGTCATCCGATGTTCAGTACTTCAGTACTTTGATTTAAGTTTCTTGCTACAATTGGTAAAGTTAAATACAAAAATTTAATAAAAAAAAGCATTTTCTTAAGATGCTATTTCTTGGTCTTCACGATAAGCTTCTTTCCTCTTTACATAGCAATCCATGAAAGTTTACAAAATTATCATGTCAAAAAAATTTAATGCATGTATCAGAAATATATTGAAAATGAAAATATAGTTTCAAAAGGTTTGCCTCAGACATTATCTAATTAAAAAGCTTCTGCAAAAGTTTCATAAAATTCTAGGATGGATATATATCTCGCTTTCGCTACATCAATGTTGCAGGTTCAACAAAAATAAGTTAAATAGGTATTAAATCATCAGATCAATACAAAGCAGAAAAAGATAAAACAAAAACAGACCTTCCATTTTTTAAATTCAACAGTCTGAATACAGAGCCATTTTTTCTTTATTCATCCACGGAAACAAAATGTCAGTTTCCTTGATTATCTATCAAAATCATTATCAATCTTTTTCTTTACAAAAATGTCAAGTAATGTAATTCACTAACAGGTACTGCTAAAGAATACTTCACTAATTCTCAAACCCGAGACCTTCAGCACTGTGGCCATAGGTCTTAACCACTACACCATGAACCCACATATATAAATATCTATATCTTTTTGTTTACAAAAATGTCTGAATATATATATTACAAGCCTAAGGGAGATAATCAAGTAATGTAATTCACTAACAGGCACTGCTAAAGAATACTTCACTAATTCTCTAACAGGTGCCTGCTAAAGAAAACTTCAGTAATATAGAAAATATCCATCAAAATTGTAAACATGTTGACTACATGTATTCATGGAGGAGTTATGGTTAGTATAAAAGACCAGAATTACCTAAACAAGTGAATGGCAGCTGTTACACATATATTATTGACAAATCATAAAACGAATTCCTTACATCATTTATTCCTCAATGCAGTCTTCATGCTTAACCACTGGCCCAGCACCCCAACC